>NC_086452.1:225703578-226003578 GCF_028390025.1 Pseudophryne corroboree | reverse complement strand
TTCTGCGTGCTATGATGTGCATTTCGGCTCATTCAGTGTGCTATGATGTGCATTTCGGCTCATTCTGCGTGCTATAATGTGAATTTCGGCTCATTCAGTGTGCTATAACGTGAATTTTGGCTCATTCTGTGTGCTATAATGTGAATTTCGGCTCATTCAGTGTGCTATAACGTGAATTTTGGCTCATTCTGCGTGCTATAATGTGAATTTTGGCTCATTCAGTGTGCTATAACGTGAATTTTGGCTCATTCTGCATGCTATAACGTGAATTTTGGCTCATTCAGTGTGCTATAATGTGCATTTCGGCTCATTCTGCGTGCTATGATGTGCATTTCGGCTCATTCAGTGTGCTATGATGTGCATTTCGGCTCATTCAGTGTGCTATGATGTGAATTTCGGCTCATTCTGCGTGCTATAACGTGAATTTTGGCTCATTCTGCGTGCTATAATGTGAATTTTGGCTCATTCTGCGTGCTATAACGTGAATTTTGGCTCATTCTGCGTGCTATAATGTGAATTTCGGCTCATACAGTGTGCTATAATGTGAATTTTGGATCATACTGTGTGCTACAATGTGAATTTCGGCTCATTCAGTGTGCTATAATGTGAATTTTGGATCATACTGTGTGCTACAATGTGAATTTCAGCTCATACAGTGTGCTATAATGTGAATTTCGGCTCATTCTGTGTGCTGTAGAAACAGAATTTGTCGGCAGATAAGAACCACTTGGCCCATCTAGTCTGCCCCCTTTTTTTTTTTTACATTATTTTTTATCTCTAACCTTATCTGATCCTTATTTCTTTGTAAGAATATCCTTATGTCTATCCTATGCATGTTTAAATTGCCCTACTGTCTTAGCCTCTACCACCCCTGATGGAAGGAATGGTGATTCGCCAGTCTGTATCACCAGTGCGCAGGGTTATCTCCACTAACTGGCAACATTTTATTAGTAATGGCAACAATAGGAAATTTAGAAGCGAACGGGAAGGGCATTACTAAGTGGGAGGGGCTATGATCAGGGAGAGGAGTCATAATTCTTAAACCCCCCCCCCCCCCTAAAAGTTAAGTCTAGATCCGCCACTGGTCTCCAAAGATGTGCAGTACATGGACAATACTAGTCAGACCAGCTAACCCATTTTTATTCTCGTATTTGCTATGAGTGATAATAATGCTGTGTTTCATGCAAGAAGGCTACATTTCTCTGGGGTGGTGAAATGATAGCAGCATCCTGTGCACACTCTTGCTGCTAATAACCTTGGTAGGCATGAATGAGGCAGGTTTCTATATATTTGACTCTTCAGACTGCGAGTGTTGTACTTGACTGTGACATCATAGAGTTGAAAGGTGGGGTACTAATTACTTATCCTCTGATAAAAAAACACGATGTGTTTAGAAACGCATTAGAAGCTGGACTGTTAGCATCTCGTCTATCTTATTGTTTGCTAATAAGTGATTATTTGTTACTGTGCATGTGAAAAAAGTCTTGAAAACCCCTATGGCGCATGGTTTTCCTGACTATATGACTAGTGAGGCATTCCTGGGTGATGACTGGGGTGTAGCCTGAAGTGAATGCAAGAAAGGCTGTCTCTTGGGCATGTTATGGGACTGAATGTACACCATCCATTACCATTGCAAGTGGGCACCGCAGAGCATGTACATTTCTTCACACACATGTACACAGGGGGAAGGCTGAAACTAGCATTTGCATATTACTGCATCTGAAAATCTGTAAGAAAAATCACAATGGCTAGTACAGCTGCATTCACCTCCGAATCAGGCCTTTATCCCTTTTTTTTCAGTCTTCTAATTACTCTGTGCAGGAAAGAGACCCCATGGTTTTATTTTAGTTTTTACAGCGGATATGGCCATGCTTCTTCTATTTGGCCATATCATCCCAGGCCCGCCATATGTCTTGGTTCCAAGCACCATGCGCCTAGTGTAAGATGTTCAGAAGCTGCAGCCAGCAACTTCACATGTAAAAAGCTGCCACCTGGTTCTCTTTTATAGCATCCAATGTTTATTCTCCTATTTTATAACAAAGGAGTTCCATCAAAAGTTTTCCGACAAAGCTTTCAATAGATGCCCAGAACCCACTCTTAAAAGTAGAGATGAGCGGGTTCGGTTCCTCGGAATCCGAACCCACCCGAACTTCATTTTTTTTTTACACGGGGCCGAGCGACTCGGATCTTCCCGCCTTGCTCGGTTAACCCGAGCGCGCCCGAACGTCATCATCCCGCTGTCGGATTCTCGCGAGGCTCAGATTCTATCGCGAGACTCGGATTCTATATAAGGAGCCGCGCGTCGCCGCCATTTTCACACGTGCATTGAGATTCATAGGGAGAGGACGTGGCTGGCGTCCTCTCCGTTTATAGAGAAGAGAGTGAGACTAGAGTAGAGAGAGACACAGTAGTAATTTTGGGGAGCATTAGGAGGAGTACTACTACTTGCTGAAGTGATAGATAGTGTGACTGTATATCTGACTTGTGGGGGAGACACTGACAGTGGGGAGCAGTTAGAGTCTGAGAGCAGGAGTACATATTTTAACGTACAGTGCACACTTTTGCTGCCAGAGTGCCACACTGCCATTGTGACCACACTGACCACCAGTATATATTGTGATTGTCTGCTTAGGAGTACTACTTGCAGTTGCAAGTTGCTGATAGTGTGACCAGTGACCTGACCACCTGTTTAATTAATCACCACCAGTTTAATATATATATATATATATATATATATATATATATATATAATTGTATATAATATATATATAATATTGTATACCACCTACCCGTGGTTTTTTTTTCTTTCTTCTTTATACATACTACTATAGTAGCTTACTGTAGCAGTCTGCGGTGCTGCTGAGCTGACAGTGTCCAGCAGGTCCGTCATCAGTCATTACATAATAAATATATATACCTGTCCGGCTGCAGTACTAGTGATATTATATATATATATATATTGATTTCATCTCATTATCATCCAGTCTATATTAGCAGCAGACACAGTACGGTAGTCCACGGCTGTAGCTACCTCTGTGTCGGCAGTCGCTCGTCCATCCATAATTGTATACCACCTACCCGTGGTTTTTTTTTTCTTTCTTCTTTATACATACTACTATAGTAGCTTACTGTAGCAGTCTGCGGTGCTGCTGAGCTGACAGTGTCCAGCAGGTCCATCATCAGTCATTACATAATAAATATATATACCTGTCCGGCTGCAGTACTAGTGATATTATATATATATATATTGATTTCATCTCATTATCATCCAGTCTATATTAGCAGCAGACACAGTACGGTAGTCCACGGCTGTAGCTACCTCTGTGTCGGCAGTCGCTCGTCCATCCATAATTGTATACCACCTACCCGTGGTTTTTTTTCTTTCTTTCTTCTTTATACATACTACTATAGTAGCTTACTGTAGCAGTCTGCGGTGCTGCTGAGCTGACAGTGTCCAGCAGGTCCGTCATCAGTCATTACATAATAAATATATATACCTGTCCGGCTGCAGTACTAGTGATATTATATATATATATATTGATTTCATCTCATTATCATCCAGTCTATATTAGCAGCAGACACAGTACGGTAGTCCACGGCTGTAGCTACCTCTGTGTCGGCAGTCGCTCGTCCATCCATAATTGTATACCACCTACCCGTGGTTTTTTTTTTTTCTTTCTTCTTTATACATACTACTATAGTAGCTTACTGTAGCAGTCTGCGGTGCTGCTGAGCTGACAGTGTCCAGCAGGTCTGTCATCAGTCATTACATAATAAATATATATACCTGTCCGGCTGCAGTACTAGTGATATTATATATATATATATATTGATTTCATCTCATTATCATCCAGTCTATATTAGCAGCAGACACAGTACGGTAGTCCACGGCTGTAGCTACCTCTGTGTCGGCAGTCGCTCGTCCATCCATAATTGTATACCACCTACCCGTGGTTTTTTTTTTCTTTCTTCTTTATACATACTACTATAGTAGCTTACTGTAGCAGTCTGCGGTGCTGCTGAACTGACAGTGTCCAGCAGGTCCGTCATCAGTCATTACATAATAAATATATATACCTGTCCGGCTGCAGTACTAGTGATATTATATATATATATATATATATATATATATATATATATTGATTTCATCTCATTATCATCCAGTCTATATTAGCAGCAGACACAGTACGGTAGTCCACGGCTGTAGCTACCTCTGTGTCGGCAGTCGCTCGTCCATCCATAATTGTATACCACCTACCCGTGGTTTTTTTTTTTCTTTCTTCTTTATACATACTACTATAGTAGCTTACTGTAGCAGTCTGCGGTGCTGCTGAGCTGACAGTGTCCAGCAGGTCCGTCATCAGTCATTACATAATAAATATATATACCTGTCCGGCTGCAGTACTAGTGATATTATATATATATATATTGATTTCATCTCATTATCATCCAGTCTATATTAGCAGCAGACACAGTACGGTAGTCCACGGCTGTAGCTACCTCTGTGTCGGCAGTCGCTCGTCCATCCATAATTGTATACCACCTACCCGTGGTTTTTTTTTTTCTTTCTTCTTTATACATACTACTATAGTAGCTTACTGTAGCAGTCTGCGGTGCTGCTGAGCTGACAGTGTCCAGCAGGTCCGTCATCAGTCATTACATAATAAATATATATACCTGTCCGGCTGCAGTACTAGTGATATTATATATATATATATATTGATGATTTCATCTCATTATCATCCAGTCTATATTAGCAGCAGACACAGTACGGTAGTCCACGGCTGTAGCTACCTCTGTGTCGGCAGTCGCTCGTCCATCCATAAGTATACTAGTATCCATCCATCTCCATTGTTTACCTGAGGTGCCTTTTAGTTGTGCCTATTAAAATATGGAGAACAAAAATGTTGAGGTTCCAAAATTAGGGAAAGATCAAGATCCACTTCCACCTCGTGCTGAAGCTGCTGCTACTAGTCATGGCCGAGACGATGAAATGCCAGCAACGTCGTCTGCCAAGGCCGATGCCCAATGTCATAGTACAGAGCATGTAAAATCCAAAACACCAAATATCAGTAAAAAAAGGACTCCAAAATCTAAAATAAAATTGTCGGAGGAGAAGCGTAAACTTGCCAATATGCCATTTACCACACGGAGTGGCAAGGAACGGCTGAGGCCCTGGCCTATGTTCATGGCTAGTGGTTCAGCTTCACATGAGGATGGAAGCACTCAGCCTCTCGCTAGAAAAATGAAAAGACTCAAGCTGGCAAAAGCAGTAGCACCGCAAAGAACTGTGCGTTCTTCGAAATCCCAAATCCACAAGGAGAGTCCAATTGTGTCGGTTGCGATGCCTGACCTTCCCAACACTGGACGTGAAGAGCATGCGCCTTCCACCATTTGCACGCCCCCTGCAAGTGCTGGAAGGAGCACCCGCAGTCCAGTTCCTGATAGTCAGATTGAAGATGTCAGTGTTGAAGTACACCAGGATGAGGAGGATATGGGTGTTGCTGGCGCTGGGGAGGAAATTGACCAGGAGGATTCTGATGGTGAGGTGGTTTGTTTAAGTCAGGCACCCGGGGAGACACCTGTTGTCTGTGGGAGGAATATGGCCATTGACATGCCTGGTGAAAATACCAAAAAAATCAGCTCTTCGGTGTGGAAGTATTTCAACAGAAATGCGGACAACAGGTGTCAAGCCGTGTGTTGCCTTTGTCAAGCTGTAATAAGTAGGGGTAAGGATGTTAACCACCTCGGAACATCCTCCCTTATACGTCACCTGCAGCGCATTCATAATAAGTCAGTGACAAGTTCAAAAACTTTGGGTGACAGCGGAAGCAGTCCACTGACCAGTAAATCCCTTCCTCTTGTAACCAAGCTCACGCAAACCACCCCACCAACTCCCTCAGTGTCAATTTCCTCCTTCCCCAGGAATGCCAATAGTCCTGCAGGCCATGTCACTGGCAATTCTGATGATTCCTCTCCTGCCTGGGATTCCTCCGATGCATCCTTGCGTGTAACGCCTACTGCTGCTGGCGCTGCTGTTGTTGCTGCTGGGAGTCGATGGTCATCCCAGAGGGGAAGTCGTAAGCCCACTTGTACTACTTCCAGTAAGCAATTGACTGTCCAACAGTCCTTTGCCAATAAGATGAAATATCACAGCAGTCATCCTGTTGCAAAGCGGATAACTGAGGCCTTGACAACTATGTTGGTGTTAGACGTGCGTCCGGTATCCGCCGTTAGTTCACAGGGAACTAGACAATTTATTGAGGTAGTGTGCCCCCGTTACCAAATACCATCTAGGTTCCACTTCTCTAGGCAGGCGATACCGAGAATGTACACGGACGTCAGAAAAAGACTCACCAGTGTCCTAAAAAATGCAGTTGTACCCAATGTCCACTTAACCACGGACATGTGGAGCAGGGCAGGGTCAGGACTATATGACTGTGACAGCCCACTGGGTAGATGTATGGACTCCCGCCGCAAGAACAGCAGCGGCGGCACCAGTAGCAGCATCTCGCAAACGCCAACTCTTTCCTAGGCAGGCTACGCTTTGTATCACCGGTTTCCAGAATACGCACACAGCTGAAAACCTCTTACGGCAACTGAGGAAGATCATCGCGGAATGGCTTACCCCAATTGGACTCTCCTGTGGATTTGTGGCATCGGACAACGCCAGCAATATTGTGTGTGCATTAAATATGGGCAAATTCCAGCACGTCCCATGTTTTGCACATACCTTGAATTTGGTGGTGCAGAATTTTTAAAAAAACGACAGGGGCGTGCAAGAGATGCTGTCGGTGGCCAGAAGAATTGCGGGACACTTTCGGCGTACAGGCACCACGTACAGAAGACTGGAGCAACACCAAAAACGCCTGAACCTGCCCTGCCATCATCTGAAGCAAGAAGTGGTAACGAGGTGGAATTCAACCCTATATATGCTTCAGAGGTTGGACGTGCAGCAAAAGGCCATTCAAGCCTATACAATTCAGCACGATATAGGAGGTGGAATGCACCTGTCTCAAGCGCAGTGGAGAATGATTTCAACGTTGTGCAAGGTTCTGATGCCCTTTGAACTTGCCACACGTGAAGTCAGTTCAGACACTGCCAGCCTGAGTCAGGTCATTCCCCTTATCAGGCTTTTGCAGAAGAAGCTGGAGACATTGAAGGAGGAGCTAACACGGAGCGATTCCACTAGGCATGTGGGACTTGTGGATGGAGCCCTTAATTCGCTTAACAAGGATTCACGGGTGGTCAATCTGTTGAAATCAGAGCACTACATTTTGGCCACCGTGCTCGATCCTAGATTTAAAACCTACCTTGGATCTCTCTTTCCGGCAGACACAAGTCTGCTGAGGTTCAAAGACCTGCTGGTGAGAAAATTGTCAAGTCAAGCGGAACGCGACCTGTCAACATCTCCTTCACATTCTCCCGCAACTGGGGGTGCGAGGAAAAGGCTCAGAATTCCGAGCCCACCCGCTGGCGGTGATGCAGGGCAGTCTGGAGCGACTGCTGATGCTGACATCTGGTCCGGACTGAAGGACCTGACAACGATTACGGACATGTCGTCTACTGTCACTGCATATGATTCTCTCCGCATTGAAAGAATGGTGGAGGATTATATGAGTGACCGCATCCAAGTAGGCACGTCAGACAGTCCGTACTTATACTGGCAGGAAAAAGAGGCAATTTGGAGGCCCTTGCACAAACTGGCTTTATTCTACCTAAGTTGCCCTCCCACAAGTGTGTACTCCGAAAGAGTGTTTAGTGCCGCCGCTCACCTTGTCAGCAATCGGCGTACGAGGTTACTTCCAGAAAATGTGGAGAAGATGATGTTCATTAAAATGAATTATAATCAATTCCTCCGTGGAGACATTCACCAGCAGCAATTGCCTCCACAAAGTACACAGGGAGCTGAGATGGTGGATTCCAGTGGGGACGAATTGATAATCTGTGAGGAGGGGGATGTACACGGTGATATATCGGAGGATGATGATGAGGTGGACATCTTGCCTCTGTAGAGCCAGTTTGTGCAAGGAGAGATTAATTGCTTCTTTTTTGGTGGGGGTCCAAACCAACCCGTCATTTCAGTCACAGTCGTGTGGCAGACCCTGTCACTGAAATGATGGGTTGGTTAAAGTGTGCATGTCCTGTTTATACAACATAAGGGTGGGTGGGAGGGCCCAAGGACAATTCCATCTTGCACCTCTTTTTTCTTTAATTTTTCTTTGCGTCATGTGCTGTTTGTGGAGTATTTTTTTGAAGGGCCATCCTGCGTGACACTGCAGTGCCACTCCTAGATGGGCCCGGTGTTTGTGTCGGCCACTAGGGTCGCTTATCTTACTCACACAGCTACCTCATTGCGCCTCTTTTTTTCTTTGCGTCATGTGCTGTTTGGGGAGTGTTTTTTGGAAGGGCCATCCTGCGTGACACTGCAGTGCCACTCCTAGATGGGCCCGGTGTTTGTGTCGGCCACTAGGGTCGCTTATCTTACTCACACAGCTACCTCATTGCGCCTCTTTTTTTCTTTGCGTCATGTGCTGTTTGGGGAGTGTTTTTTGGAAGGGCCATCCTGCGTGACACTGCAGTGCCACTCCTAGATGGGCCCGGTGTTTGTGTCGGCCACTAGGGTCGCTTATCTTACTCACACAGCTACCTCATTGCGCCTCTTTTTTTCTTTGCGTCATGTGCTGTTTGGGGAGTGTTTTTTGGAAGGGCCATCCTGCGTGACACTGCAGTGCCACTCCTAGATGGGCCCGGTGTTTGTGTCGGCCACTAGGGTCGCTTATCTTACTCACACAGCTACCTCATTGCGCCTCTTTTTTTCTTTGCGTCATGTGCTGTTTGGGGAGTGTTTTTTGGAAGGGCCATCCTGCGTGACACTGCAGTGCCACTCCTAGATGGGCCCGGTGTTTGTGTCGGCCACTAGGGTCGCTTATCTTACTCACACAGCTACCTCATTGCGCCTCTTTTTTTCTTTGCGTCATGTGCTGTTTGGGGAGTGTTTTTTGGAAGGGCCATCCTGCGTGACACTGCAGTGCCACTCCTAGATGGGCCCGGTGTTTGTGTCGGCCACTAGGGTCGCTTATCTTACTCACACAGCTACCTCATTGCGCCTCTTTTTTTCTTTGCGTCATGTGCTGTTTGGGGAGTGTTTTTTGGAAGGGCCATCCTGCGTGACACTGCAGTGCCACTCCTAGATGGGCCAGGTGTTTGTGTCGGCCACTTGGGTCGCTTATCTTACTCACACAGCTACCTCATTGCGCCTCTTTTTTTCTTTGCGTCATGTGCTGTTTGGGGAGTGTTTTTTGGAAGGGCCATCCTGCGTGACACTGCAGTGCCACTCCTAGATGGGCCAGGTGTTTGTGTCGGCCACTAGGGTCGCTTATCTTACTCACACAGCTACCTCATTGCGCCTCTTTTTTTCTTTGCGTCATGTGCTGTTTGGGGAGTGTTTTTTGGAAGGGCCATCCTGCGTGACACTGCAGTGCCACTCCTAGATGGGCCAGGTGTTTGTGTCGGCCACTAGGGTCGCTTATCTTACTCACACAGCTACCTCATTGCGCCTCTTTTTTTCTTTGCGTCATGTGCTGTTTGGGGAGTGTTTTTTGGAAGGGCCATCCTGCGTGACACTGCAGTGCCACTCCTAGATGGGCCAGGTGTTTGTGTCGGCCACTAGGGTCGCTTATCTTACTCACACAGCTACCTCATTGCGCCTCTTTTTTTCTTTGCGTCATGTGCTGTTTGGGGAGTGTTTTTTGGAAGGGCCATCCTGCGTGACACTGCAGTGCCACTCCTAGATGGGCCCGGTGTTTGTGTCGGCCACTAGGGTCGCTTATCTTACTCACACAGCTACCTCATTGCGCCTCTTTTTTTCTTTGCGTCATGTGCTGTTTGGGGAGTGTTTTTTGGAAGGGCCATCCTGCGTGACACTGCAGTGCCACTCCTAGATGGGCCCGGTGTTTGTGTCGGCCACTAGGGTCGCTTATCTTACTCACACAGCTACCTCATTGCGCCTCTTTTTTTCTTTGCATCATGTGCTGTTTGGGGAGTGTTTTTTGGAAGGGCCATCCTGCGTGACACTGCAGTGCCACTCCTAGATGGGCCAGGTGTTTGTGTCGGCCACTAGGGTCGCTTATCTTACTCACACAGCTACCTCATTGCGCCTTTTTTTCTTTGCGTCATGTGCTGTTTGGGGAGTGTTTTTTGGAAGGGCCATCCTGCGTGACACTGCAGTGCCACTCCTAGATGGGCCAGGTGTTTGTGTCGGTCACTAGGGTCGCTTATCTTACTCACACAGCTACCTCATTGCGCCTCTTTTTTTCTTTGCGTCATGTGCTGTTTGGGGAGTGTTTTTTGGAAGGGCCATCCTGCGTGACACTGCAGTGCCACTCCTAGATGGGCCCGGTGTTTGTGTCGGCCACTAGGGTCGCTTATCTTACTCACACAGCTACCTCATTGCGCCTCTTTTTTTCTTTGCGTCATGTGCTGTTTGGGGAGTGTTTTTTGGAAGGGCCATCCTGCGTGACACTGCAGTGCCACTCCTAGATGGGCCAGGTGTTTGTGTCGGCCACTAGGGTCGCTTAGCTTAGTCATCCAGCGACCTCGGTGCAAATTTTAGAACTAAAAATAATATTGTGAGGTGTGAGGTATTCAGAATAGACTGAAAATGAGTGGAAATTATGGTTTTTGAGGTTAATAATACTTTGGGATCAAAATGACCCCCAAATTCTATGATTTAAGCTGTTTTTTAGTGTTTTTTGAAAAAAACACCCGAATCCAAAACACACCCGAATCCGACAAAAAAAATTCGGTGAGGTTTTGCCAAAACGCGGTCGAACCCAAAACACGGCCGCGGAACCGAACCCAAAACCAAAACACAAAACCCGAAAAATTTCAAGTGCACATCTCTACTTAAAAGTGGGCGTATTGTAGCACTCCACTGTGTGGTGTTGACTTAATGGGCTGTCTGTTCTGTGAGAGCTCCAGTCGTTTCTGGTGCTCATCTGGCTGCTAAGTACCACCATTTTGGTGTAGTTCACAGAGTTTCAGCTTTATTCTCTACTTATGGATGCCACCATTTTGCCAAAGCCTTGACTTCTCACTTTCCTCTCAGCTGACCACAACAGCCATTCACAGAGGCTGGAGTCCTATTTAAACCAATTCCTCCAATACCTCCATGTCAGATCCTTGTCTAACTACTAGATTAAGACTTCCTGACATTTTTGCAGTTTTCAACTACTGCTGCTACTTCTAGTGTGATCTGCTGTGTGCTAGACATGACCTGACATGTTTTTTCACATGTTTCCTTTACCTTTTGACTGTCCTTTACATTTACAAACCTCTGCTTGTGACCCTGACTAGCTTGATTTTCTCTACTATAGTATTTCACCTTCACTACAACTCCCAGCTAGTCTTTTGGGCTCATCCAGGAGCCATGACTTGTGGGCTTCCTGCAGGAAAGTCCATGTCTCCATTAATTCCACACGCTCGAGTGAGTCTTGCTAAACCAATGATGATTAACTATTCAGAGTCTGTCCTGTGGGTGATCAAAGGGGAGGGCATTTTGATAATAGATATATTGGTCCCTTACAGTGTAGAGCTTGTTATGTTAGCTTTATTACCAATGATTATGCTTTCTACAGTACTGTATATCAAGTGATGTGCCCATTTATGGTAACAACAAAGATGTTTACCCTTTCTCTATTACCTGTACTTTCAAGAGACCTAAAGGAGTATGGAAAAGAAGAACTGACGGCTCCAGAGTTGTTTGATATATATTTTAGATAGCATCAAAAACGCCAAAAATAAAAAATACAACTTTTTTTTCTGATAATATGACTATTTTAGAGTTTCGTAAAATTCCACCAGAAAAGGTAAGCCAAGTTAAATAGGACTAAAATTATTGGTTATCTGGAACCAAATTTTGATTTCACAAATTCAAATGACTTTTTACTGTACAAAGGAGACACTTTTTAATTATTAATATTTATTAGATATGGACAGCCTATATGGTGAATATACAGATGTAAGCAGTTGTCCTACCAACACAAACCTGTAGATAAATATATGTCTGTAATTATTTTTATCACTAAATTTTATTTTTTATTTAGTGCTTATTTAATAAGTTCTGTTTTATTACTATATTAAAAATCTTGCACTTCTGTATCTGTTTTATCTAAAAAGAAAATAATAATCTTAAAAAGTTTAAATATAAAACAAAGTGAACTAAAAGTGGGTACACACTAGGCCAGTGATCTCCAACCCGTAGTTCGCGAGCTACCGGTAGCTCGCCGTAGTATTTCGGTAGCTCACAAAGCGCACGGGCTTGGGCAGTCACTGGCACTCCTCCTTCCTTCATTTTAATATGGTGCCAGTCAGAGCTTGTGGACCGGCAGTGACGGCACCTGATTGACTGCCGGACCGCGAGTTTTGATTGGCTCACTTACCGGCACCATATTTTAAATGCCCGCCTCCGCCGGAGACTCTGTCACCCTCACCACAACCGCTCTCCAGACTTCACAGGAGAGGCACGCGCTGCGCTCTCCTCCCCTTCCGTCCCTCTGCAGCATCGGCGGTAGTAGAAGAAGAAGGCAGCAAGGGTTAGCACTGTGTGGGGCACTGTATCGGACACTGCGGGGGGCATTTTATCTGGCGCTGCGGGGGGCATTTTAAATGGCCCTGCAGGGGGTATTGTATCTGGCACTGGTGGGGGCATTGTATCTGGCACTGCTGAGGGGCATTATTTGTGTATCTGGCACTGCTGGGGGCATTATTTGTGTATCTGGCACTTCTGTGAGGCATTATGTGTATATCTGGCACTGCTGAGGGGCATTAGTTGTGTATCTGCACTGCTGAGGAGCATTATTTGTGTATTTGGCACTATGCGGGGGGGGCATTATTTGTAGTTGTGAGGCCACACCCACTTTTGCAGGAACGCACGTGCATTGGGGGGAGGGGGTAGCTCCTTCAGAGCTTTTATTTTCCGAAAGTAGCTCACACCCCAATTAAGGTTGGAGACCACTGCACTAGGCAGAGCTCTGTGAGAGACATCACCTAGTGTTTCCTCTCCTGGGCTGGGCCGCCTGGCGGCGGGTATACACACTGTGCGATTTCACTAATGATATCGCACAGTGACGTCATACCATGGCCGGCTGGAGCATGCAGCTTTGGATGATGAGTCCAAATTGAGCTGCATGCATGGCCGAGACTGGCCGTGGCGGCGGCATACACACAGGGCCGGTGCAAGGCTTCTCTACATCCTAGGCAAAATTTCAGACTGCTGCCCCCCCACCCCCACCCCCCCAAACCACACATCGAGTCTTAATACATACAGGAAATGTATTCCACAGAGACAGCACTGACTAAAGTGGTTAATGATTTGGTCACTACGAAGTCTAAAGGCCACTACTCACTACTTATTCTTCTAGATCTATCTGCTGCATTTGACACTGTAGACCACTCTCTTCTCATACAGACACTACAATCCCTAGGTCTTAAAGACACAGCCCTTTCTTGGTTCCTATCGTACCTATCTAATCGCTCCTTCAGTGTTCGCTTCTCTGAATCTACCTCCTCTTCGCTACCTCTTTCAGTTGGAGTACCGCAAGGCTCAGTCTTGGGTCCTCTGCTTTTCTCTATCTATACCTCATCTCTTGGTAAACTAATCAGCTCTTTTGTTTTTCAGTATCATCTGTACGCAGACGATACTCAAATCTACCTATCCTCCCCTGACTTGTCCCTATCTGTACTGGACCGTGTCAATGAATGCCTTTCTGCCATTTCATCCTGGATGACATCTCGCCACCTCAAACTGAATATTTCAAAGACAGAGTTAATTATATTTCCACCGGCCAATAGTAGGTACCAACCTGATATCTCTATCACTGTTGAAAACTCGACTATCTACCCTACCCCACAAGCTCGCTGCCTAGGTGTCATCCTTGACTCTGATCTGTCCTTTGTTCCCCACGTTCAATCTGTCTCAAGATCATGTTACATGCATCTAAAACACATATCCAAAATACGACCATACCTTACACAAGACACTGCTAAAACTCTAATCCACGCTCTCATTATCTCCCGTATTGATTATTGCAATAGTCTCCTAACTGGTCTTCCCAAAACGAGACTCTCACCACTACAATCCATTCTGAATGCAGCGGCGAGGCTTATCTTCCTCGCTAGACGTTCATCGTCTGCAGATCCACTCTGTCAGTCCCTCCATTGGTTACCTGTACTCTACCACATTCAATATAAAATACTTTTACTCACACACAAGGCCATTAACCAAACTACACCAACGTACATCACTTCGCTTATCACAAAATATCTCCCAACCCGACCTCTTCGCTCTTCACAAGACCTGCGTCTCTCATCGACACTCATTACTCGCTCCCACTCACGACTGCAGGACTTTAATCGGGCTGCACCCACTCTGTGGAATGCCCTACCACGCACAATAAGACTCTCCTCTAGTCTCCAAACCTTCAAGCGTTCCCTGAAAACTCACCTCTTTAGGCAAGCGTATCAAATTCCAGAACCGCCCAGATTACTTTCCTAAACCTTCCTATCAAATTGCATCCACTCTGTACAGTCCACACATATTCTCACATGTCTTCTCATTCTATGCAATAGATAGGTATATGTACACAAGGAAAGGTGCTATTTCCCTATAGATTGTAAGCTTGCGAGCAGGGCCTTCCTACCTCTATGACTGTTATCACCCAGTTTGTTATTGTTATTTCAAATTGTAAAGCGCAACGGAATTTGCTGCGCTATATAAGAAACTGTTAATAAATAAATAAATATTAAATGTGGTAAAACCCAGAAAACAGGTTTTATCGCATTTTACTGTTAGTACATCCCATCCAGCTGACTCTTAGTGGGAGCTTCAGGACAGATTGCTGCTGTAGGCGTTCTACCCAGGGTGAGCGAGAACTGCTAGACCAGGGCTGGATTAAGCCTTCAGGGGGCCTATATATATATCTATGCAGTGGTCGAAGTGGAAATTTTTAAGTGGGTGTATAGAAAAGTAAAGGTTGCAATTATGTGCGTGCCTATGGTGCGCTCGCTCCGGAAAAGGGGGAGAGGCCACTCAAAAGGGGGCATGTCCTTCAATGTAGTATCCCTTATACTATCTAGTACTGGTGCCCCTTTCACATTATACCACACAATATGAGCCGAAATTCACATTATACCACACAATATGAGCCGAAATTCACATTATAGCACACGGAATGAGCCGAAATTCACATTATAGCACACAGAATGAGCCGAAATTCACATTATAGCACAGGGTATGAGACGAAATTCACATTATAGCACACGGAATGAGCTAAAATTCACATTATAGCACACGGTATGAGCCGAAATTCACATTATAGCACACAGAATGAGCCGAAATTCACATTTTAGCACACAGAATGAGACAAAATTCACATTATAGCACACGGTATGAGCCGAAACTCACATTATAGCACACAGAATGAGCCAAAATTCACATTATAGCACAAAGAATGAGCTGAAATTTACATTATAGCACACGGAATGAGCCAAAATTCACATTACACCACACAGAATGAGCCGAAATTCACATTATAGCACACGGAATGAGCCGAAATTCACATTATAGCACACAGAATGAGCCGAAATTCACATTATAGCACAGGGTATGAAACGAAATTCACATTATAGCACACGGAATGAGCCGAAATTCACATTATAGCACACGGTATGAGCCGAAATTCACATTATAGCACACAGAATGAGCCGAAATTCACATTTTAGCACACAGAATGAGCCAAAATTCACATTATAGCACACGGTATGAGCCGAAACTCCCATTATAGCACACAGAATGAGCCAAAATTCACATTATAGCACAAAGAATGTGCTGAAATTTACATTATAGCACACGGAATGAGCCGAAATTCACATTACACCACACAGAATGAGCCGAAATTCACATTATAGCACACAGAATGAGCCGAAATTCACATTATAGCACATGGTATGAGTCGAAATTCACATTATAGCACAAAGTATGAGCCGAAATTCACATTATAGCACACGGTATGAGTCGAAATTCACATTATAGCACACAGTATGAGCCGAAATTCACATTATAACACATGGTATGAGCCGAAACACGGGGGACAGGGTGTCACACACGCAGGGGGTGTACAAAGCACCATACATGGGCCGGAGGGTCATCACACAGGGCAACAGGGGCAGGGGAGCACTGGGTGACAAACACACAAAGGCAGTGGGGGGGACAGGGGGGCACAAGGTGTCACGCACACAGAGGGAGGGTCCACACACATGGGGAATGGGGGGGTAGGAGGGCACAGGGCTCTCCAGCAGACACTCACCGCCGCCATGTCCAGTCAACCTTAGCTTGAGCTGCAGGGTGTCACTGTCAACAAGGGAGTCCCGCAGCATGGACCCAGGCACAGTCCGAAGAAGAGGCCTGCAGCAGGAGGATCCGATCGCCAGCGTCTATGCAGCCCCATGGTGACGTCGCCATTGAGTCATTGGAGGAATCGAGGCACTCTGCACGAGCGGCTGCTGGAGGAGGGAGGGGGAATGTGTGTCCGCCGTAACTGCTGGGGAGTAGTGTGGCTCACTGCTCCGGCACCAACCGCCGTGACTGGGAGCAGCGGTGGGGGGAACATGAGCACGCTAGGCCATTTAAAAAAAACACGACCAAAATATATTTATATATATATATATATATAAACATACATATATATATATATATATACGTACATGTATATATATATATATATATATATATATATATATATAAAATGTCATTCCTTTCTGCCTTTTATATATTTAAATATACACCCTCACCCCCGCCCTTTACTGTATAGATCTAATGATCCCCCACCCCCTAAGTATTTCCCCCCTCCCACCCTGACCCTTTATATAAGAAATCGAGCTCTTACAATCGCACTGGGAGTTTGTGGCAGCTTCTTCTCGTGGTGCGGGGCGGGAGTATGACGGCAGTTACCGCGGCGAGGAGCGGAAGACAGTTGCTATAGCAACTGAAACAATATCCGGCAGCATGCTGCTTACTCTATGTGCATAGAGTATTAGAGCCGCTACCGATGGATTACACTGACATTGTCCGTGCGGGCGGCCAGCTGATAGCAGTTGGGCGGCCGCGTCATCCCTTCAGCACGGTCAGTGTAACCCATCGGCAGCGGCTCTAATACTCTATGCACATAGTGTAAGCAGCGTGCTGCCAGATATTGTTCCAGTTGCTATAGCAACTGTCTCCCGTACCTCGCCGCGGTAACGCCCGTAACATTCCTCTTAAGGAAGAGGAGAATCGCTCATCGGCAGTGTGAGCTGTCGCCTTCACGTGGCTGGCACCCATAGGCAGCTGCCTAAAGCTGCCTAGTGGTGGCGCCGGCCCTGCATACACACTGGGCGATATAGTAAACTATATCACTCAGGAGGGGAAAATGAGCTATATAGGTGTCTACCCACCTTAAGAATACAAAGTAAAACTAAAAATACTACATTATTGTTTGCATTTACAAATAATTAAGTTAGGCCTACTTGAAATGGTAAATAAAAAGAAATTGTTTTGAATGCCGCTGAGCAGCAGCAATGTCCTGTCTCCCGCTTTCCAGCGTGCAACTGACCTGGGCCCCTCCAACAAGCCCAGGCCCAGTGAAAGAGTATCCTCCACCCCCAACCCCCCACTCTCATGGCCATTGCCTGGGACTTGCACAGTCAATTCCATGGTTCCAGAACCAAGCAGAGATTAGGGATGAGCGGGTTCGGTTCCTCGGAATCCGAACCCGCCCGAACTTCATGTTTTTTTACACGGGGCCGAGCGACTCGGATCTTCCCGCCTTGCTCGGTTAACCCGAGCGCGCCCAAACGTCATCATCCCGCTGTCGGATTCTCGCGAGGCTCGGATTCTATCGCGAGACTCGGATTCTATATAAGGAGCCGCGCGTCGCCGCCATTTTCACACGTGCATTGAGATTCATAGGGAGAGGACGTGGCTGGCGTCCTCTCCGTTTATAGAGAAGAGAGTGAGACAGTAGAGAGAGACACAGTAGTAATTTTGGGGAGCATTAGGAGGAGTACTAGTTACTTGCTGAAGTGATAGATAGATAGTGTGACTGTATAATGTATATCTGACTTGTGGGGGAGACACTGACAGTGGGGAGCAGTTAGAGTCTGAGAGCAGGACTCAGGAGTACATATAACGTACAGTGCACACTTTTGCTGCCAGAGTCAGTGCCACACTGCCATTGTGACCACATTGACCACCAGTATAATATATATTGTGATTGTCTGCTTAGGAGTACTACTTGCAAGTTGCTGATAGTGTGACCAGTGACCTGACCACCAGTCACCACCAGTTTAATATATATATATATATATATATATAATTGTATATAATATATATATAATATTGTATACCACCTACCCGTGTTTTTTTTTTCTTTCTTCTTTATACATACTACTATAGTAGCTTACTGTAGCAGTCTGCGGTGCTGCTGAGCTGACTGTGTCCAGCAGGTCCGTCATCAGTCATTACATAATAAATATATATACCTGTCCGGCTGCAGTACTAGTGATATTATATATATATATATTGATTTCATCTCATTATCATCCAGTCTATATTAGCAGCAGACACAGTACGGTAGTCCACGGCTGTAGCTACCTCTGTGTCGGCAGTCGCTCGTCCATCCATAATTGTATACCACCTACCCGTGTTTTTTTTTTTTTCTTTCTTCTTTATACATACTACTATAGTAGCTTACTGTAGCAGTCTGCGGTGCTGCTGAGCTGACAGTGTCCAACAGGTCCGTCATCAGTCATTACATAATAAATATATATACCTGTCCGGCTGCAGTACTAGTGATATTATATATATATATATATTGATTTCATCTCATTATCATCCAGTCTATATTAGCAGCAGACACAGTACGGTAGTCCACGGCTGTAGCTACCTCTGTGTCGGCAGTCGCTCGTCCATCCATAATTGTATACCACCTACCCGTGTTTTTTTTTTTTCTTTCTTCTTTATACATACTACTATAGTAGCTTACTGTAGCAGTCTGCGGTGCTGCTGAGCTGACAGTGTCCAGCAGGTCCGTCATCAGTCATTACATAATAAATATATCTACCTGTCCGGCTGCAGTACTAGTGTGATATAATATATATTGATTTCATCTCATTATCATCCAGTCTATATTAGCAGCAGACACAGTACGGTAGTCCATGGCTGTAGCTACCTCTGTGTCGGCAGTCGCTCGTCCATCCATAATTGTATACCACCTACCCCTGTTTTTTTTTTTTTTTTCTTTCTTCTTTATACATACTACTATAGTAGCTTACTGTAGCAGTCTGCGGTGCTGCTGAGCTGACAGTGTCCAGCAGGTCCGTCATCAGTCATTACATAATAAATATATATACCTGTCCGGCTGCAGTACTAGTGATATTATATATATATATATATATTGATTTCATCTCATTATCATCCAGTCTATATTAGCAGCAGACACAGTACGGTAGTCCACGGCTGTAGCTACCTCTGTGTCGGCAGTCGCTCGTCCATCCATAATTGTATACCACCTACCCGTGTTTTTTTTTTTCTTTCTTCTTTATACATACTACTATAGTAGCTTACTGTAGCAGTCTGCGGTGCTGCTGAGCTGACAGTGTCCAGCAGGTCCGTCATCAGTCATTACATAATAAATATATATACCTGCCCGGCTGCAGTACTAGTGATATTATATATATATATATTGATTTCATCTCATTATCATCCAGTCTATATTAGCAGCAGACACAGTACGGTAGTCCACGGCTGTAGCTACCTCTGTGTCGGCAGTCGCTCGTCCATCCATAATTGTATACCACCTACCCGTGGTTTTTTTTTTTTCTTTCTTCTTTATACATACTACTATAGTAGCTTACTGTAGCAGTCTGCGGTGCTGCTGAGCTGACAGTGTCCAGCAGGTCCGTCATCAGTCATTACATAATAAATATATCTACCTGTCCGGCTGCAGTACTAGTGTGATATAATATATATTGATTTCATCTCATTATCATCCAGTCTATATTAGCAGCAGACACAGTACGGTAGTCCATGGCTGTAGCTACCTCTGTGTCGGCAGTCGCTCGTCCATCCATAATTGTATACCACCTACCCCTGTTTTTTTTTTTTTTTTCTTTCTTCTTTATACATACTACTATAGTAGCTTACTGTAGCAGTCTGCGGTGCTGCTGAGCTGACAGTGTCCAGCAGGTCCGTCATCAGTCATTACATAATAAATATATATACCTGTCCGGCTGCAGTACTAGTGATATTATATATATATATATATATTGATTTCATCTCATTATCATCCAGTCTATATTAACAGCAGACACAGTACGGTAGTCCACGGCTGTAGCTACCTCTGTGTCGGCAGTCGCTCGTCCATCCATAATTGTATACCACCTACCCGTGTTTTTTTTTTTCTTTCTTCTTTATACATACTACTATAGTAGCTTACTGTAGCAGTCTGCGGTGCTGCTGAGCTGACAGTGTCCAGCAGGTCCGTCATCAGTCATTACATAATAAATATATATACCTGCCCGGCTGCAGTACTAGTGATATTATATATATATATATTGATTTCATCTCATTATCATCCAGTCTATATTAGCAGCAGACACAGTACGGTAGTCCACGGCTGTAGCTACCTCTGTGTCGGCAGTCGCTCGTCCATCCATAATTGTATACCACCTACCCGTGGTTTTTTTTTTTTCTTTCTTCTTTATACATACTACTATAGTAGCTTACTGTAGCAGTCTGCGGTGCTGCTGAGCTGACAGTGTCCAGCAGGTCCGTCATCAGTCATTACATAATAAATATATATACCTGTCCGGCTGCAGTACTAGTGATATTATATATATATATATATATATATATATATTGATTTCATCTCATTATCATCCAGTCTATATTAGCAGCAGACAGTACGGTAGTCCACGGCTGTAGCTACCTCTGTGTCGGCAGTCGCTCGTCCATCCATAAGTATACTAGTATCCATCCATCTCCATTGTTTACCTGAGGTGCCTTTTAGTTGTGCCTATTAAAATATGGAGAACAAAAATGTTGAGGTTCCAAAATTAGGGAAAGATCAAGATCCACTTCCACCTCGTGCTGAAGCTGCTGCCACTAGTCATGGCCGAGACGATGAAATGCCAGCAACGTCGTCTGCCAAGGCCGATGCCCAATGTCATAGTACAGAGCATGTAAAATCCAAAACACCAAATATCAGTAAAAAAGGACTCCAAAATCTAAAATAAAATTGTCGGAGGAGAAGCGTAAACTTGCCAATATGCCATTTACCACACGGAGTGGCAAGGAACGGCTGAGGCCCTGGCCTATGTTCATGGCTAGTGGTTCAGCTTCACATGAGGATGGAAGCACTCAGCCTCTCGCTAGAAAACTGAAAAGACTCAAGCTGGCAAAAGCACCGCAAAGAACTGTGCGTTCTTCGAAATCCCAAATCCACAAGGAGAGTCCAATTGTGTCGGTTGCGATGCCTGACCTTCCCAACACTGGACGTGAAGAGCATGCGCCTTCCACCATTTGCACGCCCCCTGCAAGTGCTGGAAGGAGCACCCGCAGTCCAGTTCCTGATAGTCAGATTGAAGATGTCAGTGTTGAAGTACACCAGGATGAGGAGGATATGGGTGTTGCTGGCGCTGGGGAGGAAATTGACAAGGAGGATTCTGATGGTGAGGTGGTTTGTTTAAGTCAGGCACCCGGGGAGACACCTGTTGTCCGTGGGAGGAATAGGGCCGTTGACATGCCTGGTCAAAATACAAAAAAAAATCAGCTCTTCGGTGTGGAAGTATTTCACCAGAAATGCGGACAACATTTGTCAAGCCGTGTGTTGCCTTTGTCAAGCTGTAATAAGTAGGGGTAAGGACGTTAACCACCTCGGAACATCCTCCCTTATACGTCACCTGCAGCGCATTCATAATAAGTCAGTGACAAGTTCAAAAACTTTGGGCGACAGCGGAAGCAGTCCACTGACCAGTAAATCCCTTCCTCTTGTAACCAAGCTCACGCAAACCACCCCACCAACTCCCTCAGTGTCAATTTCCTCCTTCCCCAGGAATGCCAATAGTCCTGCATGCCATGTCACTGGCAATTCTGACGAGTCCTCTCCTGCCTGGGATTCCTCCGATGCATCCTTGCGTGTAACGCCTACTGCTGCTGGCGCTGCTGTTGTTGCTGCTGGGAGTCGATGGTCATCCCAGAGGGGAAGTCGTAAGCCCACTTTTACTACTTCCACCAAGCAATTGAATGTCCAACAGTCCTTTGCGAGGAAGATGAAATATCACAGCAGTCATCCTGTTGCAAAGCGGATAACTGAGGCCTTGACAACTATGTTGGTGTTAGACGTGCGTCCGGTATCCGCCGTTAGTTCACAGGGAACTAGACAATTTATTGAGGCAGTGTGCCCCCGTTACCAAATACCATCTAGGTTCCACTTCTCTAGGCAGGCGATACCGAGAATGTACACGGACGTCAGAAAAAGACTCACCAGTGTCCTAAAAAATGCAGTTGTACCCAATGTCCACTTAACCACGGACATGTGGACAAGTGGAGCAGGGCAGGGTCAGGACTATATGACTGTGACAGCCCACTGGGTAGATGTATGGACTCCCGCCGCAAGAACAGCAGCGGGGGCACTAGTAGCAGCATCTCGCAAACGCCAACTCTTTCCTAGGCAGGCTACGCTTTGTATCACCGCTTTCCAGAATACGCACACAGCTGAAAACCTCTTACGGCAACTGAGGAAGATCATCGCGGAATGGCTTACCCCAATTGGACTCTCCTGTGGATTTGTGGCATCGGACAACGCCAGCAATATTGTGTGTGCATTAAATATGGGCAAATTCCAGCACGTCCCATGTTTTGCACATACCTTGAATTTGGTGGTGCAGAATTTTTTTAAAAACGACAGGGGCGTGCAAGAGATGCTGTCGGTGGCCAGAAGAATTGCGGGACACTTTCGGCGTACAGGCACCACGTACAGAAGACTGGAGCACCACCAAAAACGCCTGAACCTGCCCTGCCATCATCTGAAGCAAGAAGTGGTAACGAGGTGGAATTCAACCCTCTATATGCTTCAGAGGTTGGAGGAGCAGCAAAAGGCCATTCAAGCCTATACAATTGAGCACGATATAGGAGGTGGAATGTACCTGTCTCAAGCGCAGTGGAGAATGATTTCAACGTTGTGCAAGGTTCTGCAACCTTTTGAACTTGCCACACGTGAAGTCAGTTCAGACACTGCCAGCCTGAGTCAGGTCATTCCCCTCATCAGGCTTTTGCAGAAGAAGCTGGAGGCATTGAAGGAGGAGCTAAAAGGGAGCGATTCCGCTAGGCATGTGGGACTTGTGGATGGAGCCCTTAATTCGCTTAACAAGGATTCACGGGTGGTCAATCTGTTGAAATCAGAGCACCACATTTTGGCCACCGTGCTCGATCCTAGATTTAAAACCTACCTTGGATCTCTCTTTCCGGCAGACACAAGTCTGCTGGGGTTCAAAGACCTGCTGGTGAGAAAATTGTCAAGTCAAGCGGAACGCGACCTGTCAACATCTCCTCCTTCACATTCTCCCGCAACTGGGGGTGCGAGGAAAAGGCTCAGAATTCCGAGCCCACCCGCTGGCGGTGATGCAGGGCAGTCTGGAGCGACTGCTGATGCTGACATCTGGTCCGGACTGAAGGACCTGACAACGATTACGGACATGTCGTCTACTGTCACTGCATATGATTCTCTCACCATTGAAAGAATGGTGGAGGATTATATGAGTGACCGCATCCAAGTAGGCACGTCAGACAGTCCGTACTTATAATGGCAGGAAAAAGAGGCAATTTGGAGGCCCTTGCACAAACTGGCTTTATTCTACCTAAGTTGCCCTCCCACAAGTGTGTACTCCGAAAGAGTGTTTAGTGCCGCCGCTCACCTTGTCAGCAATCTGCGTACGAGGTTACTTCCAGAAAATGTGGAGAAGATGATGTTCATTAAAATGAATTATAATCAATTCCTCCGTGGAGACATTGACCAGCAGCAATTGCCTCCACAAAGTACACAGGGAGCTGAGATGGTGGATTCCAGTGGGGACGAATTGATAATCTGTGAGGAGCGGGATGTACACGGTGATATATCGGAGGATGATGATGAGGTGGACATCTTGCCTCTGTAGAGCCAGTTTGTGCAAGGAGAGATTAATTGCTTCTTTTTCGGTGGGGGTCCAAACCAACCCGTCATTTCAGTCACAGTCGTGTGGCAGACCCTGTCACTGAAATGATGGGTTGGTTAAAGTGTGCATGTCCTGTTTATACAACATAAGGGTGGGTGGGAGGGCCCAAGGACAATTCCATCTTGCACCTCTTTTTTCTTTCATTTTTATTTGCGTCATGTGCTGTTTGGGGAGTGTTTTTTGGAAGGGCCATCCTGCGTGACACTGCAGTGCCACTCCTAGATGGGCCAGGTGTTTGTGTCGGCCACTAGGGTCGCTTAGCTTACTCACACAGCTACCTCATTGCGCCTCTTTTTTTCTTCTTTGCGTCATGTGCTGTTTGGGGAGTGTTTTTTGGAAGGGCCATCCTGCGTGACACTGCAGTGCCACTCCTAGATGGGCCAGGTGTTTGTGTCGGCCACTAGGGTCGCTTATCTTACTCACACAGCTACCTCATTGCGCCTCTTTTTTTCTTCTTTGCGTCATGTGCTGTTTGGGGAGTGTTTTTTGGAAGGGCCATCCTGCGTGACACTGCAGTGCCACTCCTAGATGGGCCAGGTGTTTGTGTCGGCCACTAGGGTCGCTTAGCTTACTCACACAGCTACCTCATTGCGCCTCTTTTTTTCTTCTTTGCGTCATGTGCTGTTTGGGGAGTGTTTTTTGGAAGGGCTATCCTGCGTGACACTGCAGTGCCACTCCTAGATGGGCCAGGTGTTTGTGTCGGCCACTAGGGTCGCTTATCTTACTCACACAGCTACCTCATTGCGCCTGTTTTTTTCTTCTTTGCGTCATGTGCTGTTTGGGGAGTGTTTTTTGGAAGGGCCATCCTGCGTGACACTGCAGTGCCACTCCTAGATGGGCCAGGTGTTTGTGTCGGCCACTAGGGTCGCTTAGCTTACTCACACAGCTACCTCATTGCGCCTCTTTTTTTCTTCTTTGCGTCATGTGCTGTTTGGGGAGTGTTTTTTGGAAGGGCCATCCTGCGTGACACTGCAGTGCCACTCCTAGATGGGCCAGGTGTTTGTGTCGGCCACTAGGGTCGCTTAGCTTACTCACACAGCTACCTCATTGCGCCTCTTTTTTTCTTCTTTGCGTCATGTGCTGTTTGGGGAGTGTTTTTTGGAAGGGCCATCCTGCGTGACACTGCAGTGCCACTCCTAGATGGGCCAGGTGTTTGTGTCGGCCACTAGGGTCGCTTAGCTTAGTCATCCAGCGACCTCGGTGCAAATTTTAGGACTAAAAATAATATTGTGAGGTGTGAGGTATTCAGAATAGACTGAAAATGAGTGGAAATTATGGTTTTTGAGGTTAATAATACTTTGGGATCAAAATGACCCCCAAATTCTATGATTTAAGCTGTTTTTTAGTGTTTTTTTAAAAAAAACACCCGAATCCAAAACACACCCGAATCCGACAAAAAAAATTCGGTGAGGTTTTGCCAAAACGCGGTCGAACCCAAAACACGGCCGCGGAACCGAACCCAAAACCAAAACACAAAACCCGAAAAATTTCAAGTGCACATCCCTAGCAGAGATGCTCCAGGTCAAGCTGTGTCTGTCTTCCTGAAGGGAAGCTGCATCCTGAATAAGAATTTTTTGAGGTAACACCATTTATTATTTTATTCTTACACACAAGAACCTACTTTGTGTGCTATCAAATTCCTGTCAGCTTCAATCAGTTTGCCCATTGTCCTGGTTCATGTTACACACCATTCTCTGCAAGCTCTAGAAAGTATTGTGCATGAGAATCCAAGAAATCAACTGTTTCTGAGATGCTAAAGCCAACCCATCTGGCATGAAAAATCATTCCACAGCCAAAGCCACTTAGATCACATATTATTTTAAAAATCTGGTGTTTTAATCTGCAAAAAACCTGAATCTCGTCAATAACTAAATAGATTTTTTACAAAGCGGCAGTCTGGGTGGCTGATGGCACGGTATACTTCCCCAGGCTTCACAATGACAGTAATTGTGGCATTAATTAGCAGGGGTATGGCCACAATAATGCCATCACAACCTTCACACCTCCCACTACTGGTGCACCATGCCCTCTGCAATCGCGGCTGTCCCCTCCCAGGGACAGCAGCTCAAAAGTCGGCAAATATGTATTAATGAGCAGTTGCACAGATTTACCTAATGAATTGGCCACTAAATGGTAAATTCACTAAGCAGCGTGTTTGCAGTCTATTACAGTCTGCTGGAATTTGCTGGAGGTTTACAATCTAAAAATACAGTATTTACTAAGCACTGGTTTTGTGAGTCAATTGAAATCCGACAGTGATGTCCTTTCTGTTTTACTGTCTAATCCCCATTGGATTAGACATTTCTGAATGGGAACATGCTGATTGGTCAGTTGACGGCAGTTCCCTCACTCTAACCAATCAGCGCGGCCACAGTCACTCCTATGTAGGGTGTCCCCAAGTGCTCTCTTATTCGCGAAGGAGCTTCCAGAAGAGTAATTGCATTTAATTGTTTGTCCCATATTTGGTAATGCTGCAAGGATTGAAGAGAACATCATTTGTTGTGTGAATCCTGTATTTTGTTTAATATCTTTGCAGGTGTAATACAGGTGCCTGCGGGCCATTGATGTTTGGGCCTACTAGCACTTTTGGTTCAACAAGTACCATCACGACGGGTCAGACTTTCTAGAACCTGTTTATTATGACTATTACCATGGCACCCAAAGCCCGGGGGTGCTGAGAAGAGCCTTGGGAAGGAGGGCCTTGTTGTTATGGAGGTCCACTTCTCAAGGGACTTCATCCCTGACCTAAGCAGTCGAGAGCTGGTTGCTGTTATGGCAGGGGGCCCCATGCTGTGTTTTCCCCTGCTATAGCAGCAGCTGGTTCAGCCTAGTGCTGGTTATTATTGGAAAAAAATTGGGACCCCACACCATTTTTCAATACCAGACTAGACTCTGAGGCCTGGGAAAAAGGGGCAGACTAGATGGGCTAAGTGGTTCTTATCTGCTGTCAAATGCTATGTTTCTATGTTAAAAAAAAAAAATATATATATATATATATGTATATATATATATTATTATTATTATTATTTTTTTGGGTGGGGGGGTGTCGCTCACTATTTTTAGTTGTCAAAATAGTTTAAACCATCAAAGCCTGCACAGATCTTATTGATCTATGCAGTGCTTCACATTAGCTCTCCTGCCAGTGGCAGGTCTATAATTTGGGTGGGTTTGATTTGAGGGCAGGTTCTCAACCATCCACAAAGAAAATGTAGTATCTTTATATTGTTGGTAAAATAGCATTGATGGTAAGCCGATGTTCTGGTGTTCCTGGTGGATTCCTGTTGGATTTGTAAATCAGCAAATTGCAAACCAGCCAGGAATCCGACCAAACCCTCAAACCCACTGCTTAATGTATACAGTATGTCCCTAAGTGTGTGTGTGTGTGTGTGTGTGTGTGTGTGTGTGTGTGTGTGTGTGTGTGTGTGTGTGTGTGTGTGTGTGTGTGTGTGCACTCGTATTCCTATCCTTATGGGGACACAGACCGGACAGCACACCAACACTGGTGGGACTTTCAACATGGTGGGGACCTGAAATGAGGTCCCCACAAGTCAGACCCCAGGAGGTGATAGTAAGGACATGTCCCAACTACCGAGCATCAAAATTGGGCATGTCCTCGAGAATCACATTTACCAGACCATACTGTGTGTATGTGTGTGCAATGCAGATTATATGTTAAAGCAACTGATTGGTTCTCTAAAAAAAATATAGATTTATATATTTTAGGGGCCCACTGCAGTTCCACCAGGCAGCCACCGGGGGTGCCGCGCATTCCCCCTCCCCCTTAAGGAGCAGCATACAGGGCGCCTCCCTGTAATTTTGGGGACCCGGGGTGCACGTGCCCCCTCCCTCTGCCCCCTGAAGGAGCAGCAGTCAGGGCGCCTCCCCGGAATTTTGGGGACCCAGGGTGCAGTCCCATCATTTTTGGGCCCCACTGCAGTTCTACCCGGTGGCCACCGGAGGTCGCCGCAAGTGCCCCCTCCATCTGCCCCCTGCAGGAGAAGCAGACAGGGCGCCTCCCCATAATTTTGGGGACCCGGGGCGCCTTCCAATAATTTTGGGGCCCCGCTGCAGTTCCGCCTGCGGCCACCGGGGGCACCGAATGTGCCCCCTCCCTCTTCCCCCTGCAGGAGCAGCAGTCAGGGCACTTCCCCATAATTTTGGGGACTCGGGGTGTCTTCCCATAATTTTTGGAGCCCCGCTGCAGTTCCGCCTGGCGGCCACCGGGGGGTGCCGCACGTGCCCCCTCCCTCTGCCTCCTGCAGGAGCAGCAGTCAGGGCGCCTCCCCGTAATTTTGGGGACCCGGGGCGCCTTCCCATAATTTTTGGGGCCCGTTGCAGTTCCGCCCGGCGGCCAACGGGGGGCGCCGCACGTGCCCCCTCCCACTTTTCCCAGTACGGGCTCTAGCCGGGCCCTTTTTATAATTTTCATGGGTGCTGGAGAGGTGCTATTCGACTTATCTCGATAAAAAGTGCTGAATTTCCAATTCTGGAACTCCCCCAAATGAGTGTGGACATGTATCCCTCGTGCCTGGACATGTTTCCAGGAGCTAGGATAAAATCTGAGCATGGCCACTAGAATGACGCGCGCTCCACCCGGTCTGCTACCCTGAAAAGAACCCCTCGGGCATATTGATATGGCCAGATCCGCAGGGGATGGTGGTGTGGCTGAGAGGCTGGAACTGCAGATAAGGATCTGTGACAAAAATGCCTTGGAGCTCAGAGACTGGATACAGGCTGAACAATAGAGAGAGGTCTTCCCTTTCAGAGGCAACCATGCCAGGGCTCCGATGCTGAAATGGGGCTCCTCTGGGCTCCCTCTCCCCTTGCGCAGCGCCCCCCTGTGGCAGACAGGGGAAGCGCAGTCCCACCGGGACTTCCAGTCTTTCGTTCCACCGATCTCCCCTCCGAGGACGAAATGGGGCTCCTCCGGGCATTGGTTGAAGCCTGTGGACCGGGATTGGCCCGGCTCCCTCTCCCCAGGTGCAGCGACCCATTGTGGCAGACGGGAGAAGTGCAGTCCCACCGGGACTTCCAGTCTCCCGTTCCTCCGGCCTCTCCTCCGAGGCCGAAATGGGGCTCCTCCAGGTATCGGTTGGAGCCTGTGGACCGGGATTGGCCCGGATCCCTCTCCCCTGGTGCAGCGCCCCCCCTGTGGCAGACGGGGGAAGTGCAGTCCCATCGGGACTTCCAGTCTCCCGTTCCTCCGACCTCTCCGAGGCTGAAATGGGGCTCCTCCGGGTATAGGTTGGAGCCCGCGGACCGGGCTTGGCCTTGCTCCTTCTCCCCTGGTGCAGCGCCCCCCTGTGGCAGACAGGGGAAGCGCAGTCTCACCGGGACTTCCAGTCTTTCGTTCCTCCGAGGCCGAAATGGGGCTCCTCCGGGCATCGGTTGGAGCCCACGGACCGGGCTTGGCCCGGCTCCTTCTCCCCTGGCACTGCGCCCCCCTGTGGCAGACAGGGATTTGCAGTCTCACCGGGACTTCCAGTCTTTCGTTCCTCCGATCTCCCCTCCGAGGCCGAAATGGGGCTCCACCGGGCATCAGTTGGAGCCAGCGGACCGGGCTTGGCCCGGCTCCCTATTCCTGGGAGCAGCGCCCCCAGTGTGCTGAAATGGGTACTGCAATTTGTGGAAGTCATGCTGATGAGTGTGTATGGCTGAACCCTCAGGCTGGGATTGGTTCCAAGAGCCTGGGGAAAATAGGAGAGTGTATTGCAAAAGTTTCGCGCGCATCACCTGTCCTGCTACGTCCGAGAGAACCCTGCTGAGAGATTCACAGGATGAGAACAGAGTCCAGCCAGGAAAAGATGGGTACTCGATAGAAGGTCCTCTTTTCTTTGTCCTGCAACCTGATCAATGTGGCTCCCTGCGCCCTGGCGGGGAGGGCCATTCGCTTGGCCAGAACCCTGGGGTCCTGGCCAGCTCCAGGTGAACAAGGCCCTTCTTTTGCCCACGGCGTGCCTGGAAACTCTCCACTGTAAGGGTTTACTAGTCCCCAACTGTCCGCCCAGTGCTCTTGGCCAGAGCTGGGTGGGCCTTGTTTCTGACTCTAGTCAGTATGGTCTGCTCTGTCTATCAGCCCAGCAGGTGCCTGACAACACCAGGGGTGCTGGGGAAGTGTCCCCATCACCTAGCAAAGCTCACTGGTGGAGCACATGATTTCCTGGGAACTGCACGAGTGCCACCATGAACCAAGGATGCGGTCTGTCAATGTCCGCTCCTCTTGAGCCCCTGGAGAGGGCCCTGTGTGCCACCATGGTGAGGTGGCTGCATTAAGGGTTCAGCTGTGGGGCTCTGCGGAGAGAAGAGCCAGACAGGATGGAGGTCGAGTGAGATAGAAAGTGTGCGAGAAAGGTGGGTCTCATATGGTGTGAGAGAGAAGCACAGTCTCTGAGCAAAGCAAGCTGGAGTCCATCCAGTAGAAAAAGGGAGAGTGGGAGGCCCATTTGGAGGGAGCCAGTGGAAGCTGCGCACTGAGTGGGCCTGGGACTACCCATGTATCATTGACAGTATCCTGGAGAGTGGCACAGCCCTTTACGAGATGAACCTTTTACACCCTATCACCCCCCCCCCCCCCCCGAGACAAGATGAAACCAGTCAGGTGTAGATCGGGATGTGATGGGTTGGGGGCAGCGGGGTTCCCTGGGGGCGGACGGCTCACCCGCACCTCGACCGGTGGGGAACTGGTCGGGAGGCCTGAGGTGACCTTTTTAAATCGCTGCTTACCCAAACTGTGGGGTTTCCTGCTGCTTTCGAGATGACGGCGGCTGGCTCACCCCCTGTCACCGCTGGCTACCGAGAGCTACCTTGTTGATCCTGCCAGTAGCCTTCCGCATCAATGCAGAATCTGGAGGGCTGCTGTATCCCAAAATGCTTGCCCTCAGCTGAGTGGCACAGCTGGGGGCTGTCGCGGGAGGTTGTCAGTTCCTTTTACGTCTCGGAGGTGGGGTGATAACTACCCTCGTTCCCCCTTAGGTGGTGGGGGTGCGGGACAGGCTCCGCAGGGCAGTAATGTCAGCCGGAGGGGTCACCTCCACCGGCCGCTGCTCTGCCCCGTCTGCAGCCTCCCCCTGCATCACCGCAAGATCCGGAGGGCTGCCGGATTCCCCAATGCTTGCTGGTGGCCGAACGGCATGGGTTGGGGATGGATTGAGGATGTCTTCCCCCCCTCGATCCCGGAGGGGGTGAGGTGACAGCCACCCTTGTCCACCTTAGGTGGCGGGGTGTGGGACAGGCTCCGAAGGGCGGTGATGTCGGCTGGAGGGGTCTCCTCCACCGGCCATCTCACCGCCTGCAGCCTCCCCCCGCATCACCGCAGGATCCAGGGGGCTGCTGGATTCCCCGATGCTTGCTTAAGGCCGAGTGAGCGGCATGGCTGGGGGCTGTCGCGGGAGGTTGTCAGTTCCTTTTCCATCTCGGAGGTGGGGTGATAACCACCCTCGTCCCCCCTTAGGCGGTGGGGGTGCGGGACAGGCTCCGCAGGGCGGTGATGTTGGCTGGAGGGGTCACCTCCACCGGCCGCTGCTCCGCCCTGTCTGCAGCCTCCCCCTGCATCACCGCAAGATCCGGAGGGCTGCCAGATTCCCCAATGCTTGCTGGTGACCAAACGGCATGGGTCGGGGATGGATTGAGGATGTCTGCCCCCCCTCCAACCTGGAGGGAGGGAGGTGAAAGCCACCCTTGTCCACTTTAGGCGGCGGGGTGCGGGACAGGCTCCGAAGGGCGGTGATGTTGGCTGGAGGGGTCTCCTCCACCGGCCGTCGCACCGACTGCAGCCTCACCCCGCATCACCGCAGGATCCGGAGGGCTGCTGGATTCCCTGATGCTTGCTTGAGGCCGAGTGAACAGCATGGCTGGTGGCTGTCGCGGGAGGTTGTCGGTTCCATTTCCGTCTCGGAGGTGGGGTGATAACCACCCTTGTCCCCCCTTAGGCGGTGGGGGTGCGGGACAGGCTCCGCAGGGCGGCCAGAGGGGTCACCTCCACCGGCCGCTGCTCCGCCCCGTCTGCAGCCTCCCCCCGCATCACTGCAAGATCTGGAGGGCTGCTGGATTCCCCAATGCTTGCTGGTGGCCGAACAGCATGGGTCGGGGATGGATTGAGGATGTATGCCCCCCCTCCATCCTGGAGGGGGAGGAGGTGACAGCCATCCTTGTCCACCTTAGGCGGTGTGGTGCAGGACAGGCTCCGCAGGGTGGTGATGTTGGCCGGAGGTGTCACCTACACTGGCCGCTTCTATGCCCCGTCTGAAGCTTTCTCCCACATCACTGCAGGATCCAGAGGGCTGCTGGATTCCCCGAAGCCTGCTTGTGGGTGAGTGGCACGGGTGGGGGCTCTCGTTTGAGGTCGTCCGTACTCCTCGCCATTCTGGAGAGGGGTGACAGCTACCTCTTTCCCCACTTAGGTGGTGGGGTGTGTGACAGGCCCTGCAGGGTGGTGATGGTGACTGGAGGGGTCACCTCTTCTGGCTACCCTACCTGCAGCCTAGCACTGCAGGGTTCAGAGGTTTGCTGGTTCCTTTACTTATTGGCCATGGTTGAATGTCATCGCTGTAGGAGGTTTTCGTAACCCCTTCACCTTGGAGGTGGGGGGGTCCGCTGTCATCATTTCTCACTTTGGTGTCAGGTTGAGATATTGGGCGCTGGTGGTTAAGTTTGTTTCGGCCTACTGATGATGTGTTGTCACCATTGAACTTTTCTATAAGAGAGTAACTAATGCTGATAAACTAGAGGTACCTGAGCTATCATTTCTGATATTATGACCAAATGCCACAAAGTCAGTCAAAATTTGGCTGACTGCGGGGGTGGGCATATGGGGCGTCCCGTGCCTTCGCACCCGGGGACAATCCGTTCGGCACGAGGGTCAGTGCCTCCGCCGGCCGGGTGGGTCGGTGGAGGGGCCTCTCCCCTGGTCTTTCCATCCCCGGTGGTTGGTCCCTCCCTGGGCTTAATATTCAGCCGGAGCCCCCGCTCTCCGGGCTTAATAGTCGAAGGTCCCTACCTGGGCTTAATATTCGGCCGGCGCCCCCGCTCTCCGGGATTAATAGTCAGCGGCGGGCTGCCCCTTCCCCAGGTCTGAACAGCGAGGAACACTTGCCGGCCAGGCGGGGCCAGCGGCGTGCGCAGTGTCCCGTCCCAGGGACTTGGCCGGGGACAATCCGTTCGGCACAAGGGTCAGCGCCTTTGCCGGTCAGGTGGGTTGGCGGAAGGGCCTCTGCCCTGGTCCTCCCGTCCCCAGTCCCTGGGCTTAATATTCGGCCAGAGCCCCCGCTCTCCGCGCTTAATAGTCGGAGGTCCCTCCCTGGGCTTAATATTCGGCTGGAGCCCCCGCTCTCCGGGCTTAATAGCCAGAGGTCCCTCCCTGGGCTTAAAATTCGGCCGTCGCCCCCGCTCTCCGGGCTTAATAGTCGGAGGTCCCTCCCTGGGCTTAATATTCGGCCGGCGCCCCCGCTCTCCGAGCTTAATAGTCGGAGGCGGGCTGCCCCTTCCCCAGGTCTGAACAGTGGGGAACACCCGCCGGTAAGGCGGGGCCGGCGGCACGCGCATTGTCCCGGGGACTTGGCCGGGGACAATCCGTTCGGCACAAGGGTCAGCGCCTCCGCCGGCCGGACGGGTCGGCGGAGGGGCCTCTTCCCTGATCCTTCCATCCTCAGTGGCTGGTCCCTCCCTGGGCTTAATATTCGGCCGGCGCCCCTGCTCTCTGGGCTTAACAGTCGGAGGTGGGCTGCCCCTTCCCCAGGTCTGAACAGCGGGTAACACCCGCCGGCCAGGCGGGGCCGGCGGCGCGCGCAGTGTCCCATCCCGGGGACAATCCGTTCGGCACGAGGGTCAGTGCCTCCGCCGGCTGGGCGGGTCACAGAAGGGCCTCTTCCCTGGTCCTTCCGTCCCCGGTGGCTGGTCCCTCCCTTGGCTTAATATTCGGCCGGCGCCCCATCTCTCCGAGCTTAATAGTCGGAGGCGGGCTGCCCCTTCCCCAGGTCTGTACAGTGGGGAACACCCGCCGGCCAGGCGGGGCCGGCGGCGCGCGCAGTGTCCCATCCCGGGGACTTGGCTGTAGACAATCCGTTCGGCACGAGGGTCAGCGCCTCCGCCGGCTGGGCGGGTCGGCGGAAGGGCTTCTCCCCTGGTTATTCAGTCCCCGGTGGCTGGTCCCTCCCTGGGCTTAATATTCAGCCGGAGCCCCCGCTCTCCGGGCTTAATAGTCGAAGGTCCCTACCTGGGCTTAATATTCGTCCAGTGCCCCCGCTCTCCAAGATTAATAGTCAGAGGCGGGCTGCCCCTTCCCCAGGTCTGAACAGCGGGGAACACCCGCCAGGCAGGCGGGGCAGGCGGGGCCGGCGGCGCGCGCAGTGTCCCATCCCGGGGACTTGGCCGGGGACAATCCGTTCGGCACGAGGGTCAGCGCCTCCGCCGGCTGGGCGGGTTGGCGGAAGGGCCTCTCCCCTGGTCCTTCCGTCCCTGGTGGTTGGTCCCTCCCTGGGCTTAATATTCGGCCGGCGCCCCATCTCTCCGAGCTTAATAGTCGGAGGCGGGCTGCCCCTTCCCCAGGTCTGAACAGCGGGGAACACCCGCCAGGCAGGCGGGACCGGCGGCGCGCGCAGTGTCCCATCCCGGGGACTTGGCTGGGGACAATCCATTCGGCACGAGGGTCAGCGCCTCCGCCGGCCGGGCGGGTCGGCGGAGGGGCCTCTCCCATAGTCCTTTAATCCCCGGTGGCTGGTCCCTCCCTGGGCTTAATATTCGGCCGGCGCCCCTGCTCTCCGGGCTTAACAGTCGGAGGAGGGCTGCCCCTTCCCCAGGTCTGAACAGCGGGGAACTCCCGCCGGCCAGGCGGGGCCGGCGGCGCGCGCAGTGTCCCATCCCGGGGACAATCCGTTCGGCGCGAGGGTCAGCGCCTCCGCCGGCTGGGCGGGTCACAGAAGGGTCTCTCCCCTGGTCGTTCCGTCCCCGGTGGCTGGTCCCTCCCTGGCTTAATATTCGTCCGGCGCCCCATCTCTCCGAGCTTAATAGTCGGAGGCGGGCTGCCCCTTCCCCAGGTATGTACAGTGGGGAACACCCGCCGGCAAGGCGGGGCCGGCGGCGCGCGCAGTGTCCCATCCCGGGGATTTGGCCGGGGACAATCCGTTCGGCACGAGGGTCAGCGCCTCCGCCGGCTGGGCGGGTCGGCGGAAGGGCTTCTCCCCTGGTTCTTCCGTCCCCGGTGGCTGGTCCCTCCCTGGGCTTAATATTCGGCCAGGGCCCCCGCTCTCTGGGCTTAATAGTCGGAGGTCCCTACCTGGGCTTAATATTCATCCAGTGCCCCCGCTCTCCGGGATTAATAGTCAGAGGCGGGCTGCCCCTTCCCCAGGTCTGAACAGCGGGGAACACCCGCCAGGCAGGCGGGGCTGGCGGCGCGCGCAGTGTCCCATCCCGGGGACAATCCGTTCGGCACGAGGGTCAGCGCCTCCGCCGGCTGGGCGGGTCGGCGGAAGGGCCTCTCCCCTGGTCCTTCCGTCCCCGGTGGTTGGTCCCTCCCTGGGCTTAATATTCGGCCGGCACCCCAACTCTCCGAGCTTAATAGTCGGAGGCGGGCTGCCCCTTCCCTAGGTCTGAACAGCGGGGAACACCCGCCAGGCAGGCGGGGCCGGCGGCGCGCGCAGTGTCCCATCCCGGGGACTTGGCCGGGGACAATCCATTCGGCACGAGGGTCAGTGCCTCCGCCGGCCGGGCGGGTCGGCGGAAGTGCCTCTCCCCTGGTGCTTCCATCCCCGGTGGCTGGTCCCTCCCTGGGCTTAATATTCAGCCGGAGCCCCCGCTCTCCGGGCTTAATAGTCAGAGGTCCCTACCTAGGCTTAATATTCGGCCGGCGCCCCAGCTCTCCGGGATTATTAGTCAGAGGTGAGCTGCCCCTTCCCCAGTCCTGAACAGCGGGGAACACCTGCCAGCAAGGCGGGGCCAGCGGCGCGCGCAGTGTCCCGTCCCTGGGACTTGGCCGGGGACAATCCGTTCGGCACGAGGGTCATCGCCTCCACCGGCCGGGTGGGTCGGCGGAGGGGCCTCTCCCCTGGTCCTTCCATCCCCGGTGGCTGGTCCCTCCCTGGGCTTAATATTCGTCTGGCACCCCCGCTCTCCTTCCCCGGGGTTGAACAGCTGGGGAACACCCGCCAGCCGGCGGGTCAATGGCGGAATGCAGATACTGGACAGCCCTAGCCTGGGGATTTTTTCCCCCCATTTTTTTTCTATTATTAATAATTTGTGGGGGTGGGGGGATTATTGGGGGAAGGTTTTTATTTCCCCCCATGGGCTGGACACAACTGCTGCCGGCCCGTGTTTTTTTTTTATTTTATTTTTTGGGGGGGTGTCTTTGTTCTCTAAGCAGGCATTGCAGCTTCAGCAGATGGGGATTCTTGGCATTCCCAACGCTGCCACAGGTATTTTTCCCATACTGTTTTTTTGTTTTTGTTTTTTCGGAGGGGGGTTTGTTTGTTTTTGGGTGTATGTGGTTTTTCTTTTGTTTTGGGAATTGTTTGGGGTTTTGCGGGGGGTGTGTGCTTTGCTCTTGTTTATTTTGGGGGGTCTGTTTGTTTTTGGCTGTGTTGTTTTTATTTTCTTTTTTTTGGGGGGGTTGGGGGGTGTCTTGTTCTTGCCCCAGGCACTGCAGTGGCGGATGGGGATACCAGACAAACCCTGCTGCTAGACAAGTTATTTTTCCAGTACTGTTTATTGGGGGGTGTCTTTTTTTGTTTTTGGGTGTGTTGTTTTTCTTTTTCTATATTTTGTGGGGGGATCTTGTTCTTGCTCCATGCACTGCAGCAGCGGATGGGGATATTGGACAAATCCCACTGCTGGCCAAGGTATTTTTCCCATACTGTTTATTTTTTTTTTTTTTGGGGGGGGGGTCTGTTTGTTTTTGTGTGTGTTGTTTTTCTTTTGTTTTTGGTTTTTTTAGGGGGGTGCTTTGTTCTTGTTTATTTTGGGGGGTCTGTTTGTTTTTGGGTGTGTTGTTTTTCTCTTGTTTTTTTATTTATTTTTTTGTGGGGGGGTCTTGTTCTTGCCCCATGCACTGCAGTAGCGGATGGGGATATTGGACAAACCCTGCTGCCGGCCAAAGTATTTTTCCCGTACTGTTTATTTTGGGGGGGTCTGTTTGTTTTTGTGTGTGTTGTTTTTCCTTTTTTTTTTTTTTTTTTAGGAGGGTGCTTTGTTCTTGTTTATTTTGGGGGGTCTGTTTGTTTTTGGGTGTGTTGTTTTTCTCTTGTTTTTTTATTTTTTGTGGGGGAGGTCTTGTTCTTGCCCCAGGCACTGCAGTGGCGGATGGGGATACCAGACAAACCCCGCTGCCGGACAAGGTATTTTTCCAGTACTGTTTATTTTGGGGGGGGGTCTGTTTGTTTTTGGGTGCTTTTGTGTGTGTTGTTTTTCTTTTGTTTTTGGTTTTTTTTAGGGGGTGCTTTGTTCTTGTTTATTTTGGGGGGGTCTGTTTGTTTTTGGGTGTGTTGTTTTTCTCTTGTTTTTGAGTTGTTCTTGCCCCAGGCACTGCAGTGGCGGATGGGGATTCTGGACAAACCCCACTGCCGGCCAAGGTATTTTTCCCGTACTGTTTATTTGGGGGTGGGGGGTGTCTTTTTTTGTTTTTGGGTGTGTTGTTTTTCTTTTGTTTTTTGTTTTTTTGTGTGGGGGGTCTTGTTCTTGCCCCATGCACTGCAGTAGTGGATGGGGATATTGGACAAACCCTACTGCCGGCCAAGGTATTTTTCCCATACTGTTTATTTGGTGGTGGGGGGTGTCTTTTTGTTTTTGTTTTTGGGTGTGTTGTTTTTCTTTTATTTTTTTATGTGGGGGGTCTTGTTCTTGCCCCATGCACTGCAGTAGCGGATGGGGATATTGGACAAACCCTGCTGCCGGCCAAGGTATTTTTCCCATACTGTTTATTTATTTATTTATTTTTGGGGGGGGGGGGTTGTTTGTTTTGGGGTGTTTTTGTGTGTGTTGTTTTTCTTTTGTTTTGGGTATTTTTTGGGTGGGGGGGTAGCGGGGGTGTGTGTGTCTTGTTCTTGCCCCAGGCACTGCAGTGGCGGATGGGGATACTGGACAAACCCTGCTGCCAGCCAAGGTATTTTTCCCGTACTGTTTATTTTGGCGGGTCTTTTTGTGGCTTTTAAAAATGTTGTTTTTGTGTATTTTTGTGTGTGTTTTTATCAGGGGGGTTTGTTTTGGTTTTGCGTGTTTTTTTTTTTACCCCTTGTGCTGCAGCAGTGGATGGGGATATTGGACAACCCAGCTGCACTTTTTTTAAAAAACTGGGCAGGGTCAAAGCACACAGCATCACACACTCCCAGAAGTCCTTGGTTTGTCTCCCACCCCCAGAAGTTCACCATTATATCTCTCACTCCCAGAAGTCCTCGGTCTGTTTTCCACTCCCGGAAGTCCCTGGCTTGTTTCCTTAAGACAATGAACGCGGATGGGGCAGACAGTAAAACGGATGGCAGTGATGAAGACTATCTCCCCGACTCATCTGAGTTGAGCAGTTCAAATGACAGCAGCGGGAAGAGATATCTTTTCATGGGAGACAGGCGCTGGCAGAAGCCGAGGCTTCCTCCACAGATGGCGGCCTGAACCGACGGACACATCACGGCGTGTCAGTCCAGGGTCTTATCCAAAAAGGGGATGGTTCCAGAACATATAACAAGAAGAAAACTTCTGCCTATGGTGTGAGAGGCCATATTCCAAAATTGCGAGGCACGTGGAAGCCGTCCACCGCAGTGAGCCAGAGGTAGCAAGAGCACTGAGCTTTGACAAGAACTCCAGGGAAAGGTCAGTGCAGCTGGACCTAATTCGCCACCGGGGGAACTTTGCACATAATATAGGTGTTCTCCGTGAGGGCAGCGGTGTCCTACTACCTTGCAAGCAGCCGACCAAAGCAGCAGCTCCCCAAGATTTCATGCACTGCGCACACTGCCAAGGTCTGTTCTCCAGGCGACACCTGTGGCGACATGTGAAGAGGTGCCCTCTTCGAAAAAGGGGTGGCCACCCCAAACCTGGTAGAACTAGGGTCCAGTCCCTGTGCGCTTACGCCACACCCGTTCCGCCAGGTGTTGGCACCGGCCTGTGGAAGTTGTTGAGCCAAATTAATTATGAAGATGTGGTACCTGTGATCAAGGTGGACAGCTGCATCATGCAGTTCGGGCAGCACCTCTACAACCGACTGGGGTCTGACGTCGACAAGCACAAGTACATCCGCCAGAAGCTCCGAGAGGTGGGTCGTCTCCTGCTGCATGCAATGAAGGTCACTCCATTGCGGAGCATGGAAGATTTCATCCGCCCACCCAACTTTTTCCATGTGGTGCATGCCATCAGGAGCCTGGCTGGCTACGTTGACAAGACCAACACCTATAGGGTCAGCTTGCTGGTCCTGAAGGTGGGCCACAGCTTGCAAAAGATTTCCGCCATGGTTGAGTGCCAGGCGCTGATGGAGGGCAGTGCCCTGACAGTGGAGAGCGCACGGAGCTTGAGGAAACTGTACGAGGCGAGGTGGAGTGAGCTCATCTCAACTGCTGCCCTGAAGACCCTACGAGAGATAAAATGGAATGCCCCACTCCTCCTACCCTTCACTGACGATGTGAAGCGATTGAACCTGTACCTCCTTGACCGGCAGCGGGAGTACTTGGATGGGTTATCTGCCCACCCTTCTGCAAAGCAGTGGTCAATGCTGGCCAAGGTCACCCTCACACAGTTGATCCTCTTCAACCGCAGGAGAGAAGGTGAGGTGTCCAAGATGCGGCTATCCTCATTTGAATCACGGCACACAGCCGACCTGCAGGGCGATGTGGCCCAGGCTCTCTCGGAGATGGAGAAGGCTCTCTGTCACCACTTCACCCGTATTGAGATACCTGGTAAAAGAGGTAGGAAGGTTCCCGTCCTGTTATCCCCATGCATGCAAAAAGCCATGGAGCTCCTGACCGCGAAGAGGGCAGAGTGTGGTGTCACCCCTGACAATTTCTACATGTTTGCCAGGTCAGCCGCCTTATCACACTTCAGGGGAACCGACTGCATTCGTCTCTATGCCCGGGAGTGTGTGGCCAAGCATCCCGAAGCACTGTCCTCCACCCGCCTCCGGAAGCATGTAGCCACCCTTTCCAGGGTCCTCAACCTAAGCGACACCGAGATGGACCAGCTAGCCGATTTCCTCGGGCATGACATCCGGGTGCATCGGCAGTATTACCGTCTTCCAGATGGAACCCTGCAGCTGGCCAAGTTAAGCAAGCTCATTGTGGCCCTGGAGCAAGGGAGAATGGCTGAGTTCAGGGGCCGCAGTCTGGAGGAGATCTCTATTGATCCAGATGGTATCACTGGGCGAGTGGCTCCAGGGACTGACACTGTAAGTGGGTTGGTGTGACGGGGTTTACTGTCTATCTCTATTTCCAGAACCAATCCAGGTGGCAAGTGATGACTCTGGGGATGAGCCAGAGAGGCAAGCCAGTGAGGTGACAGTGGTGCACACCAAGCAAGAAGCAAACAGTGTGGCAGTGGAGGGAGCCACTCCTAAAGGTGGGTGCAACCTTCCATGCTGGTGGGGGGGGGGGTTGGTGGGGGGGTGGCCTTGGCTGGTGATGGCTTTGCAGGGTGACTGACCTTTCCTCTCCCACATAGGTGACAGCAGAGGTGCTAATAGGAAACCATGGACCCCAGCGGGAGTTGGAGCCGTTGAAAGACACATGATGCGGTTCATCCACTCCTGCAAGGTTCCGGGCAAGAAGGATTGTGATGCGTGCCTAGGGGCTGAAACCCAAGCACTGAAGGCTCGGAACTGGCTTTCAATTAAATTCTACATAAAGAACCGAATAACTGCGATGATGAGAAAGAGTATGAACTAAATAAATAAATAAAAAATAAGTAAACAAACAAACACATGCATACATACACAAATAAATAAATTAATAAATAAATCAATACATAATAAAATGTGGGTGCCATTGCACCCGGTGGCCACCTGGGGGGGGGGTGTCACACATAAATTGATCCATATGTTATGTCCCCTCCCAGGCCGCGCATGCCCGCACCCTCTGTCCCCTTGCACAGGCTCCAGGCTGGGCCCTTCCAGGGCTGTGGGAATTGGTGTCCCCGTGAGGGATGTTCCATACATGGGTCCCAATGAGGTCACAAAAACAAGTATGTGTGTGTGTGTTCTTAAATGTTGGAACTTAAATTTCTAATGGCTTGTTCCCAAACCTGTAAATGTCTCACTATCATAAAACTCTATTTTAAATAGCTTATGTACACACTTTTATAAACTCCCAGACCTGTCCAGCAGAGCAGGAGTTAATGATCCATGTTAATTAATAGAAGACTGTTGAAGAATCACTTACTTAACAAGAAAAAAGAAGAGGCAAAAAACAGTCATTTAAAACAATCCCAAAGGTGCTGACATTTATCTTTTATAACTGGGCCACAGAGGTTATGTGATGATGCTGGTGGTGCAGATATTTCTGAACATGCTGAGAGGGGCAGAACCTTCCCCAAACCTTTGTTCTTGGACAGTAAATTAATTTAGTTATATTCTTCAGTTCTGTTTTAAGTGTGACTTCTCTTCATTTTCCTTTAGACACTATAGGCCTGATGCAGAGCTACATGCCGTAATTATTCCCGCATTGCATGCACAGATCTAAATGTATATATTCTCACACACACACACACACCTCACACACACACACACACACACACACACACACACACACACACAACACACACACCTCACACACACACACACACACACACACACACACACACACACACACATGTGCCTCTTCAAAATGTATCCAACTACGTATTTGACAACACTGATTAGGAACAACAGATTGCATTTGTATTCACCCCTTAGCATTAATACATGGTTGACCCACCTTTGTCTGCAATTATTGTTCTGAGTCTATTTGTGTAAATGTCTATCAGCTTTGCACAGCTAGACACTGGTGTTTGAGCCCATGTTTCTTGGCAAAATTACTCAAACTCCAACTGGTTGGTTGGTGATAGTTGGTGGTCAGCTTCTCAGTTTGATTAATGTTGCCCCAGATGCTCAATTAAATTTATATCTGGGCTTTGACTTGGCCACTTCAGGGAACTCATTGTTTGGTGAAAAGCCACTTTTATTTATTTATTTATTTATTAACAGTTTCTTATATAGCGCAGCATATTCTGTTGCGCTTTACAATTAGAACAACACTATGGTTTGGCTTTTCGTCTATGTTTTAGTTCATTGTCAAAGTCAAGCGTTCTTGTAGACTGCAGCATGTGTTCTCTGTATCCATCCATTTTCCCCTCTGTACTGTATCTGCTGCAGCCACCACCATGCTTCAGGTAGGGATGGTGTTTTCACTTCATAACACTTCCTGAAGCATTGTGGCTGCAGGGTTCAATTTTAGAGTCATCAGACCACAAAATATCCCCCTACATGGTCACAGCTCCTACATTTCTTTGAACTGTAGCTGGGTTTTGGTATGAGTTTGTTTCAACAAGGGCTTTCCTCTTGAAATCCTCCCATAGAACCCACATTTATGGAGTGTGCGTGCTATTGTTGTCCCATGCACAGCTCTTCTTATTTGGACACTCATTTTTGGAGGTCTGCCCATTCTAGGCCGATTCCCAGTTGTTCCATATTTTCTCAACTGCTATTTTTTCTTTTGGCTATATTTTGTAGTCTTTGCTTGGAAATGTACTAACTGTCTGGGGGAGCTTGAAGAGCCAGGTATATTTATACTACAATTATGTGACACTCCTTACATTCACACAGGCGGACTTTAATAAACTTTTTATGTATTTTGTGAAGAATGTTGACTACTTCAGAGGACATCTAGTATATAAGGAGATATAAGTAATATATATACGGTATATATATATATATATATATATATATATATAGCAAGGAGAGCAGAGCCAGTAAGCCGGATTAAGAGATGGCAGTCACATATGCCTCCAGTCCCTCTCCCTCTGAAAGCCCAAAGACAGCAATGATTGCTGTGACTGAGTATAGCTCGAAAATGAGATGTGGAACCTAAATGCCATTGGGTAAGCAGTTCTAGGCTTGCAGATTGTAAGTCTGTCAGACTCTATACTCAGCCTCAGTCATGTAAGGCTGGTCACTGGGGGTCCAGAGTAGGGCCATAGAGAGAGCAGCACAGCCATTGCCCAGGTTGCTGTACCCTGGGGATTACATGTGGTATCCCCAAAGGGGATGAAACGTGTGCTGCACTAGTGTGTGTGAAAAGCATCTCATGAGAGGAAATTGCAAATTGAAAAGATCTAGTCATAAAGCTGAAACTAAGCGCTGATATTAGTGTTGTGTTAACACTACTGTTGTATTGAAACAAACAAACAAACAAGAGAAAGGGATTTAAAGAGGGGGAATGAATGATGAGGGTATTATGAGATAAATAAAGGTAAAGCACAGTATGGAAAGCATACACAATGAGAAATTCAACAATGACAAGGTCGTTGTGACCACAATGTTTATAGTTGTTTTAGGATTTCTTTTAGCACCGCTGGTGACTAGCGGACTGGTAGTGACCAATTATGGCCTGCTTTTGCCTTGTATGGCTGCAGTGGGAGCTGTCCCTAACTGACCTTAACCAAGGTCGAAGGTACAGCTTCGCTGATCTTGTGCTGGTGAAGGTCCCGGTAGCAGCATGGACTCAACTGAGTGTTCTCTTTGCCATTTCCTGTGACGTCAGACGTCATAGGTTGTTCACAGTCATGGTCCCGCTTTTCTTCTGTTTGCATCCCTGTCTTGGCTCGGTATAATCCAATGTGTTTCGAATCATTCAAGATTCTTTATCAAGGATGTAGGATGTCTCTCCAAAAGCTCTTTTAAATAGGTAAAACTTTATTGAAAAAAAAACAAAAACCCTAAATAGCCAGAGTTGGAAGTCCATTGTTTGGAGGCAAACTGATGTTCCTGACAGTTAGACTATGTTAAAAACAAAAAATAAAAGGGGGTGAAATTCTCATGTTATGCTTTCAAAGTTAAGAGAAATATAAGCAGAAGATAACAAATATCAGTAAGATGATTAATAATAATAATAATAATTATTATTATTATAGATAAATAAAATAGATATAAAATGAAGGGGTGTGGTATGGAAGGTAGATAGTAACTAGGTCGACAGTGTCTAGGTCGACCACTATTGGTCGACAGTAACTAGGTCGACAGGGTCTCTAGGTCGACAGGTTCTTTAGGTCGACATGCTCTAAATCGACAGGTCAAAAGGTCAAGATGAGGTTTTTATTTTTTTGGTGACGTTTTCTTCGTATAGTGACCGGGAACCCCAGTTAGTACACCATGTCCCCTCGCATAGCTCGCTTCGCTCGCCATGCTTTGGTGCAAGGTGCCATGCTCTACAGGTTACCATTCCCAATTGTAGTCCACGTGGACTGTTAAGTATGAAAAAGTTTAAAAAAGAAAATAATTGTGAAAAACTCATGTCGACCTTTTGACCTGTCGACCTAGAACATGTCGACCTAGAGACCCTGTCGACCTGGAAACCCTGTTGACCTAGTTACTGTCGACCAATAGTGGTCGACCTAGATAATGTTGACCTAGTTACTGTCGACCTACAGACTGGATCCCAAAATGAAGACTAATAATAAATGTAAAATACTAAGGAAATAAAATGTATAAAAATATAAGTGGTATAAAATGTGGTGGAGTGTGGTGAGTAGTTGGTTCACAGGAAGACATCAGTTCATTGTCTATATTCAGACCCTGTGGTACAAGTGTTTTCATCTTTCAAGCGTTTACGAACTCGAGAACCTACCAACCTTACATCTATCACAACAAAATCCTTACAGACTCATCTAGCAATCCTTCAGACACTAAACAGACCAAGCTAAAGAAGAAGACAAACAAGGCTACCACGGTTTACTCCAGAGAATCTGTCACGTCTGGCAGGGTTTGAGGATCCGGCAGCTGAGATTTGCCCGAGGAGGTAGCAGGCTGTGAATGAACCAGATGAGGGGGCTGGATATAGTACCTTCGCATGGGACACGGAGCAATGAAGAACGTAGGCGGGGTTTGAGAGTCAATGGTATTTCTTTATTTATTTATTATGTACAGGGCTGAGGTAGGGAACTGAGGCTGAAGCACAATGGTTAAAGATGTGGCTGAAGGTGAAGAACTGCGGACTGTGATTTGAAAGACGAGACTGTAGATGATGAACTGTGGAACTGTGGATGGTAGTTGAAAACGTGGCTGGAGACAAAGACTGTGGACTGTGGTTTGGAAAACGAGGCTTGAAGATAATAATCTGCAGGCTGTGGTCAGTGGTACAAAGGCGTGGCTGGTGAAGGAGTTCTGTGGAGTGTGGCTTGAAAGACGAGGCAGAAGACCCGGGGCCGACTGTGCCCAAAGAGTCTTACTGGACCGGGTTTTCCAGGAGCGCTTCCACAGACAGTAGCAGGCAAGAAACGGCAGGGCTGCAGCAGCAACAGAGAACCGACCAAGCAGGATCAGGAGGAACCAAGATACAGCAGGAATCCTGGGAGCACAGGCTAAAGCACCTACAACAGGGTTGTAACTTGAAGCACTGTCATCCCTGTCCTAAACCAGCCCCCTTTTATAGGGAGAGCTTCCCCTGGATTGGCAGGAAACTATGCTTAAAACTTGGTCTCCAACATGGCGGCGCCCAGTAATGCAGACCTTTTTGCAAAGCCACATTGCTCACTGCCCCTGGTCTCCAAGCAACGGTTCAGCAAGAGCGACCCGCTGTAGCGGCATCCCGCCACCACGAGCGGACCCCCTCACCTCCGCTACTGCTGCCCACAGATCCGGAGCAGCAGCCCACCTCCGCCGCTGCCCGCACAACGCCAAGGAAGCCAGCCCCGCGGCCCCAGCATACCGGTAAGACTCCGGACGCTGACAGTACCCCCCCTTTTGCGGGTGGACTCCGGACACCTATGTGGTTTAGTTGGAAACTTGGCATGAAATGTCCGAAGAAGTCTTGGAGCATGGACATCCTCTGCATCTATCCAAGATCTCTCCTCTGGCCCATACCCTTTCCAATCAACAAGGTACTGGATGCGACCATAACGTCTGCGAGAATCGAGGATCTTGTGAATCTCAAATTCATCTCCATGTGCTGATTGGATCTTGGGTGATTTAGGCAGAGCGGCTCTGAACCGATTAAGTACCAGTGGTTTTAAGAGAGAAATATGATATGCATTAGGAATTCTTAACTGCGGAGGTAATTTCACTTTATTAAGCCACAGGATTCAACACTCTTTCGATTGGGTAAGGCCCAATAAATCTGGGAGCAAACTTTTTTGTAGGAACCTTTAATCTTAGGTTACGTGTGGAAACCCAAACCCGATCTCCTACCTTAAGGCTTGGTACAGCTTTTCGTTTCAGATCTGCATAGGTCTTATATCTCTTGGATGTCTTGAGCAAAGTCTTGTGAACTTGTTTCCAGGCTTCAGTAAATTGACAAAGTGTTGACTCTGCGGCCGGAACCTCGAGCGTAGGCAGAAGTTGGAAGTCAGGAACTCTTGGATGGTAACCATAATTAATGAAGAATGGAGAAGATTTTGTGGCAGAGTGATAAAGATTGTTATGGGCAAATTCTGCGAACGGGAGGAAGTCCAGCCAGTCGTCCTGTGAGGAGGACATGAATAAACGCAGAAAAGTCTCCAGATCCTGGTTCACTCTCTCTGTTTGACCATCCGTTTGAGGATGATATCCTGAGGAGAACTTTAATTTCACGCCAAGAGCAGAACATAGGGATCTCCAAAACCTGGCCACAAATTGAGGACCTCTATCAGACACGATCTCCTGGGGTAGACCATGGAGTCGAAAGATCTCTGCTATAAACAATTTTGCCAACTGGGATGCAGATGGAAGATTAGCCAGAGGAACAAAGTGTGCCATTTTAGAGAATCGGTCAACTATGACCCATACGGTGTTCCGCCTACCAGACATAGGTAAATCTGTAATAAAGTCCATATAAATATGCGTCCATGGTCTTAGTGGTACCGGCAAAGGATGGAGTAACCCGGCTGGTGGACCTTTGGGACTTTTATGCTGGGCACATTTTGGACAGGCAGCTACGAATTCCTGAACGTCAGTCCTGAGATGAGAAAAAGAGGTGGATTACAGGATAAATTGCTCTTTTGAACGGTCAGAGGGTTCTTCTGAACTTAGGGAGCGAGATAATGCATCTGCCTTTTTGTTGAGGCAACCTGGTCTGTAACTGAGTTTAAAATTAAAACGGGTAAAGAAGAGTGCCCATCTTGCTTGGCGTGGGTTCAGACATCGGGCTGACTGTAGATACAGGAGGTTCTTGTGATCTGTGGTCACCGAAATTGGATGCTGAGCTCCCTCCAACAAATACCTCCACTCCTCAAAGGCCAACTTAATTGCCAGTAATTCCTGTTCCCCAATAGCGTAATTCTGTTCAGCGGGGGAGAATCTTCGCAAGAAGAATGCACAAGAATGGACCTTCTTGTCCTCGAAAAGCTGGGCTAATACTGCTCCTACTCCTACAGTAGAGGCATCAACCTCCACCAAGAACGGACGGCTGAGATCGGGTTGTCGAAGAACTGGAGCAGTCGTGAAGGCCTCCTTTAAAAATGAAAAAGCTTCCAAAGCCTCCGGAGACCACTTGGCAGGATCAGCTCCCTTCCTAGTTAATGCGGTTATAGGAGCTATGACAGAAGAATCATTTTGAATGAATCTTCGGTAGAAGTTAGCAAACCCCAGAAAACGTTGAATTCCTTTAAGGGTAGCTGGAAGTGCCCAATCCTGAATCGCCTGGACTTTAGCGGGGTCCATCTGTAACCTCTGCCCTGAAAGAATGTAACCGAGGAATGGAATCGTGGGTACTTCAAAGGTGCACTTCTCTAACTTACAGAATAACTGATTCCTTCGTAAACGAGTTAACACTTCTTTGACTTGTTCCCGGTGGGTCTTCAGATCCCTAGAAAAAATGAGGATGTCATCCAGATACACTACCAAGCAGTCATAGAGGAGATCTCTGAAGATTTTGTTAACGAACTCTTGAAAGACGGCTGGGGCGTTGCATAGGCCAAAAGGCATTACCAGGTATTCGTAATGGCCGTCGCGGGTATTAAATGCCGTCTTCCATTCGTCCCCTGGGCGAATACGTATAAGATTGTAGGCCCCCCGTAAGTCCAACTTAGTAAATACAGTAGCTCCTTTAACACGGTCGAACAGTTCTGGAATCAGAGGTAACGGATATCTGTTCTTAATTGTTATGTCATTGAGACCTCTATAGTCAATACAGGGCCGCAACCCCCCATCCTTCTTTTTGACGAAGAAAAACCCTGCTCCGGCCGGAGATGTAGAAGACCTGATGAACCCTTTCTCCAAGTTCTCCCGTATATACTCCGACATGGCCTGTGTCTCGGGAAGTGAGAGAGGGTAAATTCGACCTCGGGGAGGAGTCTTACCAGGTACTAGCTCAATGGGACAATCCCAAGTACGATGCGGGGGCAAGGTGTCCGCCCCATGCTTACTGAAAACATCTTGAAAAGATTGGTACTCCACAGGAAGGCTGGAAGGGTTGGAAGAACAGAGAGGTCTAACTGAAGGTAAACAGTTCTGAAAGCAGTCTTGTCCCCAAGAGAGAACATCCATAGTTTGCCAATCTATGTGGGGATTGTGTCTGATTAACTATGGAAACCCTAGGATTAGTTCATGAGAGGCTTTAGGAATTACAAGGAAAGAGATTTTTTCTGAATGGAGAACTCCGACCTTCATCTTGAGAGGAATAGTACGAAAGGATATAATACCCTCTGGGATATAACTTCCATCCACTGCGGTAACAGAAATGGTACGATCCAAAGGAACCATTTGTATTCCAGATCGTTTGACCAGAGATGACGTAATGAAGCTTTCGGCGGCTCCGGAGTCGAGTAGTGCAGGGATGAGAAGAGAAGAAGAAGGGAGCTCCAATTGGGTTAACAGGACAGACTCTTTCTTGGTATGTAATTCTGAGAATTCTCCTAGCTTGACCTCTCCAGCACAAACTAGGAGCGGGTGTTTCCCAGACGTAGACTGCAAGTTTTAACAAAGTGATCAGATGCACCACAATACAGGCAGAGGTTCCCTTGTCGCCATCTCTGACGTTCTTCATTGGAGAGGTGGGAGCGATTAATCTGCATGGGTTCTTCCACAGTTGGTGATGATGGTGTTGGTGGAAGAACAACTCTAGGCTTAGGGCGATCTGACCGCAACCTCTCCATACAGCGTTCTCTGTACCTCAGATCTAACTTATTGCATAAAGAAATTAGTTTATCCAACTTATCAGGTACATCCTGAGTTGCGAGGTCATCTTTGATCTTTTCGGAGAGACCGCTCCAGAAAGCTGCAATGATAGCCTCCTCATTCCAGTTCAGTTCTGAGGAAAGGGTGCGAAACTGGATCACGTACTGACTGACCGCACGCGTGCCCTGACGCAGGCGCAGGATCTTCAATGAGGCGGCATAAAGTCCTGCCCGGTTCGTCGAAGATTCTCCGAAAGGTGGCCATGAATTCTGGATAGTTAGATAAGATGGGATCCATCCTCTCCCACAAAGGTGAAGCCCATTCCAACGCTTACCCGGTAAGTAAAGAAATTATATAGGCTACTTTGGTTCGTGCTGATGGGAAGTTGGCCGACTGTAGTTCGAACTGGATTTCGCACTGGTTAAGAAACCCGCGGCATTGTTTTGGGTTCCCATCAAATTTACTGGGAGGTGGCAAATGCAAACGTGGAAGTGGTACTGGTACAGGAGGAAGCAGGACCGGAGGTGCCAATGTGGGAGCAGCTGTAGATACTTGAGGTGCCGTCATGGCAACACAGAGAGAATCAAGACGTTCGGACATACTCTGCATTGAACTGCACGATTTGAGATTGTGTGGCCTCCTGCTTACTTAAGCGAGACCAGATATCTGCAGTTGAATCCCCTCCTGAGGCCTGATCACCCGTCGAATCCATTCGGCCAGTGCTTACTGTCACGTCTGGCAGGGTTTGAGGTTCCGGCAGCTGAGATTTGCCCGAGGAGGTAGCAGGCTGTGAATGAACCAGGTGAGGGGGCTGGATATAGTTCCTTCGCATGGGACACGGAGCAATGAAGAACGTAGGCGGGGTTTAAGAGTCAATGGAAAGTATTTATTATGTACAGGGCTGAGGTAGGGAACTGAGGCTGAAGCACAATGGTTAAAGACGTGGCTGAAGGTGAAGAACTGCGGACTGTGATTTGAAAGACGAGACTGTAGATGATGAACTGTGGAACTGTTGATGGTAGTTGAAAACGTGGCTGGAGACAAGGACTGTGGACTGTGGTTTGGAAAACGAGGCTTGAAGATAATAATCTGCAGGCTGTGGTCAGTGGTACAAAGGCGTGGCTGGTGAAGGAGTTCTGTGGAGTGTGGCTTGAAAGACGAGGCAGAAGACCCGGGGCCGACTGTGCCCAAAGAGTCTTACTGGACCGGGTTTTCCAGGAGCGCTTCCACAGGCAGTAGCAGGCAAGAAACGGCAGGGCTGCAGCAGCAACAGAGAACCGACCAAGCAGGATCAGGAGGAACCAAGATACAGCAGGAATCCTGGGAGCACAGGCTAAAGCACCTACAACAGGGTTGTAACTTGAATCACTGGCATCCCTGTCCTAAACCAGCCCCCTTTTATAGGGAGAGCTTCCCCTGGATTGGCTGGAAGAAACAGGAAACAGGAACTATGCTTAAAACTTGGTCTCCAACATGGCGGCGCCCAGTAATGCAGACCTATTTGCAAAGCCACATTGCTCACTGCCCATGGTCTCCAAGCAACGGTTCAGCAAGAGCGACCCGCTGTAGCGGCGTCCCGCCGCCACGAGCGGACCCCCTCACCTCCGCTACTGCTGCCCACGGATCCGGCGCAGCAGCCCACCTCCGCCGCTGCCCGCACAACGCCAAGGAAGCCAGCCACGCGGCCCCAGCGTACTGGTAAGACTCCGGACGCTGACAGAATCGAAATATACGTTATGGTAAGAACTTACCGTTGATAACGGTATTTCTCCTATGTCCACAGGTTTCCACAGGATAGCAATGGGATATGATGGAGCAACAGCGGATTGGCACCAAACGATCAACAAGCTTTCAGTCCTCCCAGGATGCAACGGGCCCGTCCATATATCGTTGCCCGCTGGCTCAGGCAAATCAGTTGTATTCCAAAGCATTTAGGCAGGAGCATTATGTAGAACCCTATTCAGGCGAGAAGAACACACATGCACACCCTTCCATGCAAGAGGGAAGAGTTTAGTGAGTATAAAGATCCTCAAATCAGGTGCGTCAGGGTGGGATCCCTGTGGAAACCTGTGGACATAGGAGAAATACAGTTATCGACGGTAAGTTCTTACCATAACGTATATATTTCTCCGGCAGGGTCCACAGGTGGATAACAGGATAACAATGGGATTTTCCCAAAGCAATTTTTAGTGGTGGGGACGCTCCTGATTGGACAGGAGAACCTTCTGAAATCGTCATTCGTAGCCATCTTGCTAGCGTCTGTTTAGTAGTAGGCCATCCCCTCTTGTGAAATCCGTAGAGAATGAAGAGAGAATCTGTCTTTCTGGTGGCACTGGTACGATCCACGTAGATTCTTAATGCACGGACTACGTCTAGCGACGCTTCTCCCGCAGAAAGTCCCAATACCTGAAAAAACCGGGACTACAATTTCTTTGTTAAGGTGAAACTTAGATACCACCTTAGGAAGATAACCAGACTTAGTTCTGAAAACTGCTTTATCTGGATAAAAAATCAGAAAAGGAAATTTACATGACAGCGCTCCTAAATCTGATAGTCTTCTAGCTGATGCCATAGTCAGTAGAAAGAGAACTTTAGCTGTCAACCATTTAAGATCCACTTTATTAAGTGGTACAAACGGAGCAACCTGAAGAGCTTTGAGAACCAGACTTAAATCCCAAGGCATTGTAGGAGGAACAAAAGGCTGCTGAATGCGCAGCATTCCCTGGAAAAAAGTACGCACATCCTGTAAATTGGCAATTTTCTTTTGGAACCATACAGTCAATGCTGATACTTGTACTCTCAAGGAGGCCACCTTCAAACCCTTATCAATTCCTGCCTGAAGCAAATCCTCGACTCTGGATACTCTGAAAGACTTTGGGTCCATACTTCTTTCACTGCACCAATGAATATAGGTTTGCCATATTCGATGATAAATGCGAGCTGAGGAGGGTTTCCTTGCTCTGAGCATAGTTTGAATTACCTGTTGTGAGAAACCTCTTGACGTCCGGATAGAGGTTTCAACAGCCACGCCGTCAAAGACAGTCGATCCAAATGCCTGTGATAACAAGGACCCTGCATCAGTAGATCTGGATGCTGAGGGAGCAGAATTGGAGCATCCATCGACATCCTCTGCAGATCTATGTACCAATGCCTTCTGTGCATTGGTACATAGCTATTAGAATCATGGCACCCTTTGCTTGCTTTATTTTTCTCACCACCCTGGGTAACAGGGTGATCGGAGGAAACAGATATGCCAGATGAAAGTTCCATTTCACTGATAGTGCATCCACAAGGATCGCTCTGGGATCCTTTGTTCTTGACCTGTATGCTGGTACTTTGTTGTTCAGATGGGACGCCATGAGATCTACCTCTGGCAACCCCCACTTGTCTACTAGAGTCTGAAATACTTCCGGGTGTAGAGCCCATTCGCTTGCTTGAATGGTGTGTCGACTGAGAAAATCCGCTTCCCAGTTTAGGACTCCTGGAATGAACACTGTGGACAATGCTAAAAGATGGAGTTCTGCCCACTTTAGTATGTGACTTACCTCCTTCATTGCTTTTTGGCTGCGAGTTCCTCCCTGATGGTTGAGGTACGCTACTGCCGTTGCATTGTCCGAGCGGATCCGGACTGGTTTTCCTTGCAGAGTTCCTTTGCCTGAATCAGTGCCATGTATATGGCCTGAAGTTCCAACAGGTTTATTGGCAGGCAACTTTCTTCTGTGGTCCACTGTCCTTGGAACCATAATTTTCTGGACACTGCTCCCTAGCCCTGAAGACTGGCATCCGTTGTCAGGATCTCCCAATCTGATATCCAAAAGGGTCTCCCCTTGTCTAGATGGGATGTCTGTAGCCACCAGGCTAATGACCTTTTTACTTTTACTGGAAGTACCATCATCTGTTTCTTTATTGTCTGATGTACTCCATTCCATCTGGCCAGAATTAGACGCTGCATAGGTCTTGAGTGGAATTGTGCATACTCCACCATGTCGAATGTTGACACCATCAAACCCATCACTCGCATTGCTGAATTGATATTGTTTGACTGTGTAACAACTCCAGAGTCATTAACTGCACCTTGGATATCTTGTCCCGAGGTAAAAATATTTTCTGCAGATTTGAATCCAATACAGCCCCCAAGTGAATCATCTGGAATCAGAGATGACTTTGCCTAATTTATGAGCCATCCGTGCTCCTGTAGACAAGTTATTGTCTGTTGGAGATGGCTCAAGAGCAATCCCTGGAATTGTGCCAGGATTAAAAGATCGTTGAGGTATGGAAAAATTCTTATCCCCTGCTTGCGGAGATAAGCTGCCATAACCACCATAATCTTGGTAAATACTCTGGGGGCTGTGGCTAACCCAAAGGGTCAGGCCTTGAACTGAAAATGTTGCTGGAGGATGGCGAATCTGAGGTATCACTGATGAGACAATGCTTTCGGAACATGCAGGTAAGCATCCTGTATATCCAGAGATACCATGTAATCCATTGGTTCCATGGCCAAAACTATGGAGCGTAACGTCTCCATGTGGCACCGTGGTACCCAAATGTATTTGTTTAACATTTTGAGATTGAGAATTGGCCGGAATGACCCATTTGGCTTCTGAACCAAAAACAGGTTGGAGTAAAAACCCTGTCCCCGTTGTGTAGGGGGTACTGGAATAATTACTCCTGATTGAAGCAATTTCTGACCTGCTTCTTGCAGGGCTCTGGCCTTCGCCTCTATACGAGACGGACTGTTGCAGAAGAACCTTCGAGGAGGCTGCATCTTGATAGGGAAAACATAACCCAGAGATACCGCTTCTTGCACCCAATCATCTGTTATCAATTGCTGCCATATGTGTGCAAACTGAAGAAGTCGGCCCCCTACCCTGGGGTCCCCCAGGCGGAGGCCCGCACAATCAGGCTGATGGCTTATGTTCTGGTTTGGAAGCTGGCCCTCTGGTGGCCCATTGCTTCTTTGCCTTACCAAATTTATTGTACTGGGGCTTCTTAGAATCAATTTTTCCTATTTTTCCTTGCGACCGAAATGGACGAAAAACCGAACCCCTAGGCCTGGGGTTATAATTGGCAGGAAACCTGACCTTCTTGGATTCTGCTTCTGACTCCAGAATATCTGTCAATTCCTTACCAAACAGAATATTCCCAACAAAAGGCAAAGATTCCAGAACCTTCTTAGATTCTGAATCAGCTTTCCATGTACGTAGCCAAATTGCTCTGCGAGCAGCTACCGTTAAGGCTGACGCTTTGGAAGCAATAGTACCCATATCTGTTGCCGCTTCTTCTAAGAATACTGCAGCCTGCTAAATATGAGCTATATGGGATTCCTGCTCCCTAGTAGGTGCCGACAGCCCATCTTCCAGTACGTCAGCCCATTCAGCTACCTCCTTTGCCATCCAAGCTGAAGCCATAGCTGGCCTTATGACTGCCCCTGACAGAGAAAATATGGTTTTCAAAAACCCATCCACCCTTCTGTCTGTGACATCATTTAATGATGTTGACAGTAAAGGCAATATAGATTTTCGCACTAAATGAATGACGTGCGTATCTACCTTAGGAGGCACTTCTCTTTTTAAACAGTTCCCAGTTGGAAAAGGGTAATAGGAATCCCATTTTTTTGGAATTCTATATTTTTTATTTGGTGTAGCCCAAGCTTCCTCCATGATTTCCGTCAGCTGATCTGAGTCTGGAAACTCAACCCTAACTGTTTTGGGACGTTTAAACACAGGTGCCTTAGTTTTTAACACAGGCTCTGCTGAATCCTCTAAGGATAGAATAGCCTTCATTGCTCCAATTAATTCAGCTATATCCTCTGAGCTGATACCTTCTACCTGTTCTTCATATGCTGAAGAAGAGTATATAGAGCTATCATCAGCTGATGTATCATCCTGTGTAGCCTGTGAATTTGATGATATATTTACCCTCGGTTTATCAGCTTGTTTACTTGGAGAAGCTGTTGGGGCTATACCGTAAGAAGGGAGCTGCATGTATGAGTTAATAGTGTACCCTACTCCTGAGATTGAAGGTGTAGGGACTACCCGTTCAGCTATACTGGACACGGTCTGTGCAAACATAGCCCAAGGTGGATCTACCTGCCGTTGAACAGGGATCTGCCTTGCAATCTGCTGAAATGCAAAACAATTTGTACATAACCCATCATGTGCCAGATCCTGAGAGGATAATCCCACTTTGCAGGACAAACATGTTATGAGTGTTGGTGTTACTGATAATGTAACCTTGTCACCTTTGCCGCTCTTAGACCTGATAAATAATCAACTTTTCACAGTGTAGTACATAATTTGTGACTGTAATCACTTTACTATATGTAAAGTGATATCAATCTGACCCCATCTCATGCACCAGCATTGAGGCTCAGAAGCAACCACTGACAAACATATATAAAGTCAGCAATCACACTAGCAGTCAGTCACATGTTATATATTAGTCATATGAGCATATTATCAACTACAAACACATTTCAAAGTATGTAGGAGTACATATTATTGAATTCTGTTCTGTACAGATCTTTAACTTATTCAGACGCATTGCGAAGTAAACCACAGTAATGTACACAGACTCATATGCAATAGGCACTAAAGTTAACTATTCATACTGACAAAGGTAGATAGAATTTTAGTGCTGTATAACCCGTACTCAGTAGAGTGGGATACAGGGAGACTCACCCCACTTCACAAGATCAATCAATATGTTAGCGAATGCTGAGTGGATCCAGATGCTACTAGTGTATACTGCCGCTCCGGGAACTTTTAGTGAACACAGACGCACTGTGCATGCAGATGCACCGGTCATACAGACGCCTGTACTGCAACCCGGTCTCCTCGCGGTAGCGCTTAGTGTACAGAGACGCAGCGGCCTATGCTGAGATTGAGACCTCTCGTGGTAGTGTCTGAGACGGAAGTGAGGCAATCAGTTCATGGCGGGAGACCGACGGAAACTGGTCATGAACTGGGGGGAGAGGCGACCAGGAGAGCGCCTGACTCCCCACCGCTGACATCAACCCTAGGGATCGCAGCCTCATACTAATTCCTGGTGCCTTATGATCCCTAAGGCCTAGCGCTGGAGCACCCATGGTGGCGGCGCGCCAGCTACTGTTTGGTAGTCTCCTCCCAATACAGTGCGGCTGTGTCCGTTATTCCCCTTCTCAGTGGAACCAATGCCTTACCTTCTCCCCGTGCTCCAGCCACAGCCTGGTAATGTCTGCTGGACTTGCTAGTATATCCGACACAGACGCCCGTCGAGACAGCACTTGTACCATGGGTAAGTGTTGTTGCGACCCGGCGGAGAGTTGTTGGAGCGACTCTTTCCAATATGCGTATAAGACGCTTTTAGGAGAGATTACTCAGAAAACATAGTAAGACTATAAAAATAAAATAAGAAAGCTTAGGGCTGCCAAACACAGCAGCCCTGTGACCATGGTCTGGCTCCTGCCGCACCAAACAAAAAACTGATTTGCCTGTGGGCGGGGATATATGGACGGGCCCGTTGCATCCTGGGAGGACTGAAAGCTTGTGATCGTTTGGTGCCAATCCGCTGTCACTCCATCATATCCCATTGTTATCCTGTGGCTAACCTGTGGACCCTGCCGGAGAAAGAAGAGATAAAGAATATGCAGAAAAAGAGAAATGACAGAAAAGGTAATACAGGTTGAGTATCCCATATCCAAATATTCCGAAATACGGAATATTCCGAAATACGGACTTTTTTGAGTGAGAGTGAGATAGTGAAACCTTTGTTTTTTGATGGCTCAGTGTACACAAACTTTGTTTAATACTCAAAGTTATTAAAAATATTGTATTAAATGAACTTCAGGCTGTGTGTATAAGGTGTATATGAAACATAAATGAATTGTGTGAATGTAGACACACTATGTTTAATGCACAAAGTTATAAAAAATATTGGCTAAAATTACCTTCAGGCTGTGTGTATAAGGTGTATATGTAACATAAATGTATTCTGTGCTTAGATTTAGGTCCCATCACCATGATATCTCATTATGGTATGCAATTATTCCAAAATACGGAAAAATCCGATATCCAAAATACCTCTGGTCCCAAGCATTTTGGATAAGGGATACTCAACCTGTACCAGAATGACACAGAGAGTGATAATCATAAAGAAGAGAACAGGATTTTTTTGAGACAGAATGGGGCTCTGAAAAACTACCAGACTATGGGGGTGATTCAGACCTGATCGCTGCTGTGTGTTTTAGCATAGCGGGTGATCAGCGATAGACTGCACATGCATAAGCAGTGCAATGCGCACGTGTGTCAGCAAACAACAATAGGCATCGCCGGACAGCGACAGGATGGTGCGAAAATTTCAGTCGTACAGCCATTCGCAAGCTGATTGACAGGATGTTTGTGGGTGGTAACTGACTTTTCTGGGAGTGTCAGGGAAAACGCAGGCGTTCCCAAGCATTTTCAGGGAGAGTATGTGACATCAGCTCCTGCTCCGATCAGCCTGTTCTCATCGCACTGTAGGAGTAAGTCCTGGGCTGCGCACAGACTGCACACAATGGAAAAATAATTCAATGGTGAGTGAGGTGCGAACGGATTTGCAGCTGTCCGCTGACTGAGGGATTTTTTGCACCTCGGCATACACATGTGCCTATGCGCTCCATTGTAGCCAATGGTGGAAACTTTGCGGTCAGCGGTTGACCGAAAGTAACCTCACCACTGTCCGCAAAGTTCCCACCATTGGCTTCAATGGAGCGCATAGGCGCTACATTGTATCTGTGCCGTGTGCTGCCTCACAGACACTACAGGAGCACACAGCCAATCAGGAGAGTGCCACGACGTGGCGCTCCCTGATTGGCTCAAGGGACCCTCTTTGACAGGAGTAAGGGGGGGTCCTGGCAGTCGGGGAAAGGGGTCCCATGTGTAAACACTGAGAACAAGAGTTGCAGAGCTTTTCTACAACATAAAAAGGGAACTAAAAACCCATAGACTGTAAGTCTTTTCCTGGACAGACACAACAAGAACCCCCAAGGACTCAAATTCATTGACATACAAAAGTTTACGCAATATTGGAGAGGAGACAATCTAGTCACCTCATTGAAAAGAAAAGAAACATGATGGATCTATAAACTGAACACTCTTCAACCACAGGGTCTGAATATAGACATTGAACTGAATATCTTCCTATGAACTAAGTACTCATCACACTCTTTCCACATTTTATATCAGTGGCAAACGCAGGATTTCTAGAGGGGGGTTTCCAAATGAAATCCACAATTTACCACTCTGCAGAACATGGAATACAGTTAATATTTAACACTATAAATGGTCTATAGTATAGGCTGTATCAAACATATTTAATATAAATAAGATAATGTAAGTGGTCAGGAAAAGGTTAAACATACCACAATAAATAAATAAATACACAAACATAATAGAACCAGTACTGCACTTTCTAAGCACGCATTCTCTCACCTCATGGTAAGGCTCCTGTCTCTTCTTCCTGGTAGCTACTCTCTGGTCCAGTGCACTGATTGTGGCCTCAGAAGCAGAAAAAACTTCTACCCCAGGACATGTGCAGCAGCTTAAACTGCATGATGTGACGGCAGCTCTAGTAATGGTATTATATACCATTGCAATTGTCGTAATTTGACCCACTTGCCAAGAGGAGGGGAGTTTCCAGGCAACCGGAAAAAAACCCTGCGTTTGCCTATGTATACCACTTATATTTCTCTTAACTTCAGGTATATGAGTTTGCCTCCAAACAGTGGACTTCCGATTCCGCTATTTCCAGCTATTTCTGTTTTTTTTCAATAAAGTTTTACCTATTTTAAAGAGCTTCTGGAAAGACATCCTATATCCTTGATCAAGACACCTTAGTCAAGACAGGGGTGCAAAACGGAGAAAAGCTGTGAACAACCTCCAGCATCTGATTCACAGGAAGCAGCCGTGAGAACACCCAATCAAGTCCGTGCTGCTCCCAGGACTATCACCAGCACAAGATAAGTAAAACTGTACCCCCCACCTCAGTTTGGGTAAGTTACAGAGAGCACTCACCACAGTGATACAAGGCAGAAGTGGGCGGTAAGAGGTCACTACCAGACCTCCTGCCACCATCGGCTCTAAAAGAAATCCTAAAAAAGTCTATAAACATTGTGGTCCCAAAGACCTTGTCATTGTTGAATATCTTTGTTTATGCTTTCCATACTGTGCTTTATCTTATAAGCTTATGTATACTGTGGGTGTTATTACAACCCGTATCGATTACACACTATCTTCCTGACATCTTTAGATCGCAGCTGGAGAAACTGTGGCAATCTGTCTCCAGGTATCTTGGCATACATTTTTTTAATTTAATGTGCACTGTGACTGGTGTAATGCTTCAATCCCATCTCTCCTTTGTTCTAATTTATTACTTCCTGATATTTCCAGGACCTCTCAAAACGTCATTAACCATGGGGGTAATTAAGAGTTGATCGTAGCAGCAAATTTGTTAGCAGTTGAGCAAAACGATGTTGTCACGATCCTGGTACTGAGACATCGGTGCTATCTGTCAGATGCCTCCTGAGGTTGGCTCAGCGAGCCAGGGCCGGGCTTTAACTATGGTTATGGTTACTGCCTACAGCACTGGTATCAGCGGCCTCCTCAGTAAATGTACTCACGGTGGTGCGGCGCTCTCAGCCCCGTCGCGCCCGTCATTGCCGCGCCTGTGGTCCTCTGCTGGATGCGCATCCTCGGTGTGCCCCGGCCGCCACTTCCATCACTGTGGCCGCTGTGCGCGTCTGGGCACGTAGAGTTCGGCTGCTGCGGCCTCCGCCGCCATTGTTGTTTGTGCACATGCTTCACAGTACTTAGTTCCCCTTCTGTTTCTGCCAATGGGCGCAGGCATCTTGGACTTTGACACATGATACCCATTCACCTATCCTCAGTGCTGCTGGAGCCATGTCATAATTGCCAGACCAATCCCTGCTATGCAGCAGGTATAAATATCCTGTCCCAGCACCCAGAGGATTGTCAGTGCTTCAATTGTCTCCAGTGACTCCAGTCTTCAGTTTCACCAAAGACTTTCCTGCAGAACAGCCTGACTCCTCTGTGATTACACTCTGCAGTGTAATCCGACTCTCCTGTGATTAACCCTCTGCAATATACCCTAATTCACCTGTGTCTGTACTCTGGCTTTTCTGCAGCCACTCTCCAGCTTCACCTACAGTTCCACCTGCGAACCCTAGCTTCACTCAAAGCTTACCAGCGATCCCCAGCATCACTTCATGCTTCACCTGTGCTTCTAAGTACAATAGTGCATCACCACTGATACTTCGGATTACTGGTCACAACAGTGACTGTTTTGTTTGGTTGCACATTATCTGACTTTTTATTTAATAAAAGCACTTAAAGAGATTACCTATTGTCGTGGTCACGCCTTCGGGCTTTGGTACTATAGTTCCTGCTTATGTCCAGAAGTCCTCTCACACCTCCTAAGTTCAGGTACCCGTCAGCCCCTACAACTGAGGCTTCCTGCTCCCAACTCCAGCCCTCAGTTGTGACACGTGCACTGCAGGTGTGGCAGATATAACATTTGCAGAGAGAGTTAGATTTGGGTTGGTTATTTTGTTTCTGTGCAGGGTAAATACTGGCTGCTTTATTTTTATACTGCAATTTAGATTTCAGCTTTAACACACCCCACCCAAATCTTACTCTCTCTGCACATGTTATATCTGACCCCCTGCAGTGCGCATAGTTTTGCCCAGCTGCTAACAAATTTGCTGCTGCGATCAACTCTGAATTAGGCCCCATGTCCTCATCGCGGCCAGGCTGGCTATAGCTGTCAACTGGAAACAATTGGACCGACCCTTGCTCCATGATTAATAAGATCTGGCAAATATGTTCCAGTGAATATATTATACTATTACCAGTGTATGATCCGCACCCTTTCTTAAGGTTTGGATAAATCTGTAACTCTGCGCATCATTTTATACCTGATTCAGTTTATTTGCAAGAATAATAAAACATTTTGTTCATAAAAAAATTAATACAGGGAAAAAAGTGTTAGCTTACCTTCTTGTTAGTTTTATTCTTGGTCCCATCAGAATTGAACTCTTCCCATGGCCAACAGTCTTCTCACACGCCACTTTTATGCAATAAAACCTCTCCACATGTAGTTTATGTCCCATAAGACCCCTCCAGGTAAGTCTAACATGTTAACACATAGAAGTCTGGGAGGGCAGGCAGATAGTCAGCTAGCCAATGGAAGCTGGTTGGCACCAAAGTCTGGGGGAGGAATGATCCATTACTGCTGTCTTGTGCTGCATCTGGCTGGTCCCCAGAAGCTTCCCTCTGGCTCCTGACCATCTTTGGGGGTATGGTTGGTATGGCTTCCTTCCTTTAGCATTGAACTGCACTGCAACCCCAGCTTCACAACCCGCACTGGTTATCAAACCCCTCCACATGGGCCTTATGTGCCATCAGACCCTTTCATGTACTCATCTGCCAACAGATCATTTCACATGCCCCTACTGTGCCATCAGACCCATCCACGTGTCCCTTCATTAACAGATTCCCTTGAATAATATTGTCCTAGTGTGAATGACAGTCTGAGCATTAGCACAGGCAATAAGAATATTTTATCCTATACAGAAAGTATCCTTCCATGCACCCCCACCAAGGGGGTACATAGGGTAAGCGTTTTGTATTACACCTGTTGGCTGTTTTTCTTACATGTCCGAGTTTTGAACATGATTGTTATCTCTTATATATGAGCTCTCTCTCCTCTGTCCTGATGACGGGGTCCTCAGCGGCCTGGAAACGTTGACACCAGGAGGATTACCAAGCACAGTGAGCAAAGACTATGCCTATATTATGTCTATAATTGACTTAAACTTTACAATATTATATTGATTTAAAACAAATCCTGGAGTGCTGTGTCTTCAGGCAGCACTACTACTGCCCGATTTGGATACATATGTTTATATAACAAGGGCACCCAGGTGGATGAACTACAGTTTGTTAGAGTGTCGGATTTTCAGGATCTAATATGCAAATGTTAGTTTTTTTATTATATCCACATATCCACTCATTAAGGTGCTTCAGAAACTTTATATCACCCTATAAATAGCATTTTAAGAATAAAATAAATAATGTATGAAGAGATATGCCAATTTATTAAATCACAGCATTAAATTCAGATTATTTTCTTATACAGTAGTAACAAACCATGCCCAAAACCATTGGGTTCAGAATTCAGAAAGTAGAAGCGAGAGAGAGAAGATGAAGCACATAAGTTTTCCCACCATTTTCAAAGATGACTCACAAAGTCAGGTAGCGATGATGGTGCAGGAATCTCTAAAGCGGAGTTACCACTGCCTGAGATTTCTGATTTGGAAGAAGAGGTTTAGGAAGAGCTTGATACCGCCATTGTAACTACTAACATGGGTCATAATTTAGAAATTGACACTGATAGCACAACCAATCCCCATTCACTCCGAACATTGCAAACCCTCAGAAAGGATTTTCTGATTCGAGGAATTTTAATCCCAAAATAGGAAAACATGAATTCTCTTTTGATCACCATCAGAAGCTATTAAATTGGATATCATTAGAGATGCATTTAAAGATGGAGTTGACCATGAACTTCAAACTGCTATCCCTTCATAAAAAGAGAAGTGGCGAACAGTTGTAAAAATATTTCTTCATACATTTATTTTCTGTTCCAAAAACAATTTAGCTCTCCATGATATAATTGGCCAACCCAGCTCAGGAATATTCCTTAGTTTGCTCAATTCCATTAACAATTACAATTCTGATTTAGCAGGTCATATTAAAAAGCAAAACAGACAATGCTAACTATTTTTCACCAATCATCCAAAATGAATCTATTAACCTCTTTGGTAACATATTGAGACAAGAAATAATATAATAAAAGAGGCAAAATATTATTCTGTTATCTTTGACTGTACTCCAGATACTGCACACAAGGAACAACTGTCAAATAATCAGGAGTGTCAGAATTTCTGATGGACAATGTAGCGTGAAAGACAGCTTTATAGATTTCATTAAAATCAGTGAGAAAACATAGTATCTTACTGCTGACATTGAACAGAAGCTTCACAAAGATGGTTCAGATCCAAGTGATATTCTTGGACAGGGTTATGACAATGGAGCAAATATGGCAGGTAAATATAATGGTGTGCAAGCAAGACAACCAAGTGAATAATCTGGCTGCATTTGTTCTATATGCTGCACATTTACTCAATTTAGTAGAAGTTCATGCAGCGAGTTATTCTGGGGAAATTGTGTCATTCTTTCAATCTGTTCAGATAAAAAAAAAATTTTGTTTAACAACCAGATAGCACACATTGTCCAAAGGGGTAATTCTGAGTTGATCGCAGCAGGATTTTGGTTAGCAGTTGGGCAAAACCATGTGCACTGCAGGGGAGGCAGATATAACATGTGCAGAGAGAGTTAGATTTGGGTGTGGTGAGTTCAATCTGCAATCTAAATTGCAGTGTAAAAATAAAGCAGCCAGTATTTACCCTGCACAGAAACAAAATAACCCACCCAAATCTATCTCTCTCTGCACATGTTATATCTGCCCCCCCCCCCCCTGCAGTGCACATGGTTTTGCCCAACTGCTAAAAAATTTCCTGCTGCGATCAACTTGGAATTACCCCCAATTTTCTCAATATCATCCTCCAAGGTCACGGTAACACCAGATGGTCATCAAACGCTTGTGCTGTGAAGTTATTAGGTAACCGATTGCCAGGAGTTTTTGAGGTACTGTACCAAGTGAAGATACTTCTTGTGTAGAAATGGTTTCTTCAGTCAAGAGCCTGATGCACCAAATTAATTTTAACACAATTTGCCTTATTTTTATGTTGGGACAAATTTTAAACAATATTAAAGAGGATTATCAATTGACCAAGCCGTAAAAAAGATAGGTGGACTTCTGAATTAACTACAGCATGTACATGAAAAAGGTGTTCATACAATAACGATGCAGGTAATATTGCTAAGTCAATGGATCTTCCTCAAGAATTTCCTATGTAGAGGCATAGCAAGAGAAGAATAAAGAAGATGAAGGTTCAGAAGAGGTTTCATTATGACCACTGAACAGATTTTTAGAAGACTATTTTTAAAGTAATACTCTGATTACAACATGTGATGTAATGAAGCCCTGACAGAAATCTCTACCGAGTTTGATTACCTTACTCTCAAACATGCCACTAACATGACATGAAGAAATGTGCTGCTGACTTGACAATAAAGTACTCTAATGCTCTGAATATATCAGAAATTGTGACCGAGATAGAGAGTTTTGAATTTGAAACTGTTTCCAACTTCCCAGATTGCAGCAAAATAACAGCATAGGAATTTTTGAACCTCATACATGTCTGGAGCCTAAGTTTTAAATACCCTTATGTTTATATAGCTCTGCAAAACTTATTGAGTATTCCTGTTATAGTAGCATCTTGTGAACAGGGAGCTGCAGTAAACTGGAATTACTGAAGAACTACTTCAGGTCTTCAATTGGTCAACATCTTTGAAACTTGCCCATTCTTTCCACTGAACAAAAATTTAAAAGTTCCATTTTCTGTGATAGAAGATTGTGGATGTATAAAGGCCAGTAAGGCCCCTTCATAAACTGTGCTTTGGTAACTTAAGGCAAAAAGAGATAATGCCATTGTTTAGTCAGAGTATGAGAGCTACTGTTATAACAGCATATGTTTGGATTTGTTTACATTATTATTATTATCATAATCACTACTGTAGGCTACTGTTCCTATTTTCACTTGTATTTATTTGTATTATTGATATTGAGTCCCATTTACACCTCTTCCATTGTAGAGAAGACCATTTACATGCACTACTAGTACCGACTGTTAGCCTGGTATCGTATTATGTAATAAGGTATCTGAACTTAGTTCTAATAAATGTGTCAAGTGGTTTATCACCTTATCTTGTGAATATGTGTGTTTTCACTAGTGTTTTTATTCTAAGGAGTCCATTTGTGAGTTAACAAAGTCGACTCTTGATAGAGATGAAAACTTTAGTTCCATTTTCCATTTCTCATATCAGAACAATCTAGCATCAGTAAATATGTCACAAATCATACATAGCATGTGTTTACAATAGTCATAGTTTTTTTGGATTGGTACTTTCAAAAGATGAGGAGGAATGTGATGTTGTAGTTATTTTCATGCACCAATATGGCCCCGCTCGATTATTCGGGAAATGCTCAATATGGGAATTCAAAAGATGTACCTTTAAGGTTTCTGTAACTATTAAACATTTCCCTGACAATTTCTTTGTAGTTTGGATCCTTGACACTGCCTAAAAAGTTTGAAATCACTTGTTTAAATGAAGTCCATTCTGAAAGTTCTATGATGGCTACTTGATGAGTAGCATCAATTAGTGTGTATACTGTACTGTATGAGTGGTGTGTACTGTAAATGTAGTGTGTATTGTGTGTGTGTGTGTGTATATGTGGTGATGTGTGTGTAGTGTGCATATGTGGTGGTGAGTGGGTGTACTGGAAGTGTGTGTGTGTGTGTGTGTGTGTGTGTGTGTGTACTATGTTTGTAGTGTATACTGTGGTGGTGGGCAGGGGTTAAAATTAGTGATGAGCGGATTCGGTTTTACTCGGTTTTACTCGGTTTTACTCGGTTCTCAAAACGGCATCTTATTGGCTCACGGATGTCACGTGTTTTGGATAGCCAATAAGATGCCGTTTTGAGAACCGAGTAAAACCGAGTAAAACCGAGTAAAACCGAACCTCGCTCATCACTACTTAAAATGAGCCTTCACAAGGGCAAAACTGTGTTGCATCTGTTGTATTTGATTCCACCTTCACCAGCTCACCTTGTAGTTGTGTGAGTGTAGAAATAGAAAGAAAAGAAGACTCTATTTTGGGGGCTCTCTTTGAAATACAGGACAGGGCTATTGTTATCCTAGTTGTCTTAAAATATAACCTTTATTGATCCATTAAAATATGACAATGTAACAAACATAAACATAAAGAACTACACATTGATCTTCATAAAAGTACTACAACACAACTATTCATGTGTGTTGATTAAATAACCAATATTGTTTCTTACTAATAATAAATCAATCAATACCCCCTGTAGGTATGCCACTTCCATATAACTTGAACTTCACAAATGTGGCTGCACCCAGGATTAACGATAATGATAAGAGTTATCCCCCACTGTAACTGAAAATTGTATTAAGGAATTAATGTCTCAGCATACACAGACATCATAAATCTTCCATCAGTGTCTCATTCTATTTTGACTTCCTGACTCTGGGGAGCAACACCAACCTTTGCCTGTGATGGATTTCCACAGCAAGTATAGGTATCTGGTTTGTAGACCCTTTTTTATACTTACCTATTCTTCAACAATATTTATGGTAACAAAGGGTTTTTCTTGTTGCGGATCATCTCAACTGTCTTTTAGTTGTGTGAGTGTGCAATTTTCCTTTAGACAGTATGGGGTTTAGGACGCACGTGCCCCATTAACTACAATGGGACTGTCTCTCTGCACTCCTGTAGTGGGGCTAGGCGCCAGATCACCTAGTGTTGTTGGGAGTGCATATCTGCGATGGAGCCGCACTAGATAAGTCAATGTTTTATAATCAATGTAGGCAGAATACATTTACAGATTTAAAACAAAGAGTGTGTGGGACTCAAACAGTTACAGGCGCTATAATATTAGCGTGATTTATACTTCACAATACGTTCCTCGGATAAATTCCATTCTACTAAGTAGACAGAGTTCTGGTTTTCTTCAACAAGGCCTTCCTTCCTCTCGTGTGGATGTTACCATGAGAAGAAAGGATTGTATAAATGTGTAATAAAGTTTTTAACAGTACATGAGTTTCTCTTGTTGCTATACACTTTCAAACAGTGAAGAAGGTGATTGTTTCACCGAAGAGGCGTACCCCAACTCACTTTTCCAAAGAAAAGGTTAAACTCATAAAGGTATCTTTTATCCACCACTGTGTTTGACAGACTCACTCTTGTGATGAACCCTTTTAGCCAGGAAAGATAAGCATACCTCACTCACAATAAAGGAGGCTGCCTCAAACGTATCAAGGTTCCTTTTCGTTGATAGTTCCCTATTTCTTCTAGCCCAATGTCTTTTCCTCTCGTATGGGTGTCACCGTGAAAGAAATATACATATATATATATATATATATATATATATATGTGTGTGATATTGTTTTCAACTACATATCAATCTTCTTAATTGCTGTAAACATTCACACATACATCAATTATATCTCCTTCACTGGGAAAGCGTACCCTGACTCACTTTTCACATAAAAGGTATAAGCCTATAAAGGTATCTTTCGTCCACCACTGTATCCAACAAAACAATTTGATGAACTCTTTTTAGCAGAACAAATATAGAAAAAATGGGGTAACCCCTTCTCTGCGCCTCCTAATAAAATTAATACCATATATTTCTGCTTAACTTATGGATGGGTGGAGCTCTCTCAATCTGCTAACTTCTTCTTAATTAATGAGAGATGTGGTGTCCAGATAGATAAACATGTAAAAATAGAAAAGAGCAATCTAGTGTAGCATAATTTACAAGCGATATCAGTCATATAACTTTATCAACCTGTGATTCACTCATAACAGATAAGCATGCATTTCTTAAAAACAGGTTTTTAATAATAAAAATTCGTCATAAAATATCCAGGCAAGGAAATGATGAATAATCCACAGATGTTACATCCATACGAACATTTATGAGGGTGGCTTCCTACCAGATTTACGGAGTATAAGGTGCACATAAATGAAACCAATAGATGTTCCAAAAAATCCCCGGGGAAGATTTCAGCTCCAAGAATGGATCACCCGTCTTCTCCTCGTCTGGTCAGGTCGCCGTTCTGTCCCTCTCATCAGCCAACGCAATTCAATCAGTGGTTCTGATCTTTTTCAAGGCATAGTCATGAGTGCCTCCTATCCCAGGTATATATACCCCTCAGATTATCTCCCTTAATTACTGGGAGGAGCCACTCTCATTTACAAATTAAATTACAACAGAATAAAACATGAAAATCCCATAACAACTCAGATCTAATCCCATTTTTTATAGTGCTCCAAGTTTGGTTTTAACATAAAACACAAAATCCCTCATTTAATTCATACTTCTATTATCCGGGGACAGGAAATACAATCACTGTACAGGGTGTCCTCAAAACTCCTTCCCCACTATTCCTTTGACACTAGTTCCATCCCTATGTTTCTAATAGGGTTCTGACTCCCGGAAGTCCTCCCACAGTCATACTCACTGAGACCGATCCGGTCACATGATCGGGCATATCAAGAAGCAATCTCTAATTTCTAAACAAGTTACAATCCCCAAGATCCCCCCGTTCGAAATACCGGTTCCCGTGACTCACTACCTCGTAATCCTCCACAGTTTTAATATTGAAATAGGTCACGTGATCGGACCGGATAACCGGAAGTGTGGTTTCCACCATTTTTGTTCTGGTCACTCACTAGCAACAATATACATCACGTGATCAGCAGGTCACATGATCGGGACCAGGCATTAGGGATGCAAGTACCACCATTTTTGTTATGGTTCTCCGCTTCTTTACCCATAGAAGTTTTAAAACAGACAAAACAACAAAGAACATCCTTTTGTAACAAACAATAAATGGTATTTCTTCAATAAAATGCACAATATGAAAAATCATATCCAAATAAAGGAGCTGATTCTCAGTAATCGATCCTGATCCATATATTGGTCCTTGAAAATCTTTCAATCATTCTTAGGAGGCCGATACTCTTCTCACAAACACTAAAACGATATTGTCCCATGAATAGAGAAATAATTAGACATACAGTATTCCATGCTTATAATGCGAGACTTTGTTCATACTTATTTTAAAAAACATTTTACTTCAAAATCTTTATTAAGACCCCTAGGTCTCAATGTCTTTAAAGAGTAAATCAATTGCATTTCAGTCCTGGCTAATCTATCTGCCACATCATTACATCGCCAGTTCCCCTTCACTTGTTTCAGAGCCCCAAATGATGTTATATCCCCACAATTTCTGTTATGGGTACTATCGAAATGTGCGGATAATGCATGGGTTTCCAACCCATTCCTAATGTTCCGCAGATGTTCTGCAAACCTTATCTTTAGGTTTCTAGAGGTCCGCCCGATATAGAACATACCACAACTGCAACCAATAAAATAAATTACGTTCCTAGTGGAGCAAGTTATGAATTCCCCTATTTTGTGGGTTTGTCCGTTGATAATTACTTCTGAACATTTATTTTCCCCTTTAACCAGTTTGCACAGGCTACAAGACCCGCATCTGTAGAAGCCCTTAGACAAGGTGCGTACATTCCCTTTCGGGGGGGACATCGCACTCCTAACTAAGTTGTCTTTGATATTCCTTGCCTTTCGATATATAAATTGCGGTTTTAAGGGGATGATGTCCTTTAATAGAGGATCGCCTTTTAATATGGACCAATGTGATCTAATAATCCCTTCTATTTGTTTATGTTGTATATTGTAGCCTGATATGAAGGCCAATGAGAAATCTTTCTTATTTGTACCCTCTTCCATATTCCCATTATGGTGGTAAAAGATTCATTAAGGAGTCACATCAGGGAAAGTACATTACTCACTTCACTTTAATCCGGGAGGCATTAGATGTACACATCCCGATCATAAGTAGTAGGAATAGACTGGTGTTTGTGAGTCACGGTTGCCATGGAGACCTCATATAATAATGTTTGAAACAACTCATTGTTAATGCTATATATTTTACAACTTTGTTTAACATGATAGAAAGGCCATACGTGGTAGGATTTCTGTATTTTGTTCAATAGTTTTTCTCTAACTAAAAAACTGTCACCTAATGATGATGTCAGTAATTGATTGTTGCTGATTTATCCACATATTGTCCACACATAAATATCAGGTCATTCCACTCTCTCAGCATGTCTTGATAAAGGCCTACTACAGGCCGAAACATGTCGACCAGCTGAGAGTGTGGATCAATTTGAATATACTACATAGGTATGAACTAAGCACTTTTTCAAGGAATTTTTTTCTGTGTATACGAATTTTACTGTATGTTTTTTGGATACTCTTTTGGATTAATTTTATGTTAGAGTCTTGCTGCTACAATCCTTTTCAGACTCTGTTTTTAAAGAATTGTTTCTGTCAGTTGTATATATTTCCCCAATTGTGTGGGGTATTTTTTAACAATAAAAATCGTGTTTTTTTTCATGTGGATCCATTGTGATTGAAAAAAAATAAACATTTCTGAGTAACCCGCCATCACGGTGGAGACATCACATACGGAGACAGGAACTCTCTTTTTTATCTCAGTCAGTCTCCTAAAGAAACCCAGATGAGCGTGCCCATAATCATCTCTCCTGTGAGTAGGGTACGCCTGACATTCATCCACTAAATATAAAAAGAAACCTTTATGTGCTTTCATCAGCATTGTCTTGTGTGAGTGAGGTACGCCTATTTCTATTTTGGCAAAGTGGGCTCACTACTAGATGGATATTGTTTAAACACAGCGGTGCAACAAAAAGATACCTTTATGGGTGTTTACCTTTTATATAAAGAGTGAGTCAAGGTACACCCCCTCTGGAGAGTGATTACTATCCTATGTGCAAATGTATACAATAACGAGAGAGAATATGGTGTAGTTGAAAAGAAACTACTACACATATATATATATATATATATGTTTTTTCCCCCCATGGTGATATCTACACGAGAGGAAAAAAGCACCCCGATTGAAGGAAATACAGAAATATTCTTGAAAAGAAACCGTTATATGTTTGAACCCGCCTCCTTTCTTTGTAAGTGAAGTATGCATATGCTTCTTCTGCTAAAAAGAGATCATCAAATTGTTTTGTTGGATACAGTGGTTGACGAAAGATACCTTTATAGGCTTATACCTTTTATGTGAAAAGTGAGTCAGGGTACGCTTTCCCAGTGAAGGAGATATAATTGATGTATGTGTGAATGTTTACAGCAATTTAGAAGATTGATATGTAGTTGAAAACAATATCACATATATATATATATATATATATATATATATATATATTTCTTTCACGGTGACACCCATACGAGAGGAAAAGACGTTGGGCTAGAAGAAATAGGGAACTATCAACGAAAGAAACCTTGATACGTTTGAGGCAGCCTCCTTTATTGTGAGTGAGGTATGCTTATCTTTCCTGGCTAAAAGGGTTCATCACAAGAGTGAGTCTGTCAAACACAGTAGTGGATAAAAGATACCTTTATGAGTTTAACCTTTTCTTTGGAAAAGTGAGTTGGGGTACGCCTCTTCGGTGAAACAATCACCTTCTTCACTGTTTGAAAGTGTATAGCAACAAGAGAAACTCATGTACTGTTAAAAACTTTATTATACATTTATACAATCCTTTCTTTTCATGGTAACATCCACACGAGAGGAAGGAAGGCCTTGTTGAAGAAAACCAGAACTCTGTCTACTTAGTAGAATGGAATTCATCTGAGGAACGTATTGTGAAGTATAAATCACGCTAATATTATAGCGCCTGTAACTGTTTGAGTCCCACACACTCTTTGTTTTAAATCTGTATAAACTTTGAATTTTTGGTGAGATTAAATTGTGGTGAATCACACTACGGGCTGCTTCCAGGGCGCCATTTATAGGGGTTCACAAATTCACAGAATACATTTACAGGTTGAGTATCCCTTATCCAAAATGCTTGGGACCAGAAGTATTTTGGATATCGTATTTTTCCATATTTTGGAATAAGTGCATACCATAATGAGATATCATGGCGATGGGACCCAAGTCTAAGCACAGAATGCATTTATGTTTCATATACACCTTATATACACAGCCTGAAGGTCAATTTAGCCAATATTTTAATAACTTTGTGCATTAAACAATGTGTGTGTTCAGTCACACAATTCATTTATGTTTCATATACACCTTATACACACAGCCTGAAGGCCATTTAATACAATATTTTGAATAATTTTGTGTATTAAACAAAGTTTGTTTACATTGTGCCATCAGAAAACAAAGATTTCACTATCTCACTCAAAAATTCAGTATTTCGGAATATTCCGTATTTCGGAATATTTGGATATGGAATACTCAACCTGTATTACTTTAATGAATATGAAATAAATGACTCATTCATAAATACACGTTTTGCAGAAAAACGTGATGTGATATGCAAAATCGGGAGTCATTTTCGTGTTCAGAAGCCAAAAATTTATAGGTATCACATAAATTCGTTAAAGATTTCTCATCACAGACCTGTGTTATCCAAGATTATGGGGCGATTCTTATAAATCAATAGTGAGGCCACATCTTGAATACTGTGTGCAATTTTGGGCACCATATTACAAAAAGGATATCCTGGAGCTAGAAAAGGTTCAGAGACGGGCAACCAAACTAATCAAGGGCATGGAGACGCTGGAATACAAGGAAAGGCTTGCAAGACTAGGCATGTTTACACTGGAATAGAGGCGACTTAGAGGGGACATGATCAACATCTACAAATATATAAGGGGTCAATACACAGAGCTCGGGAGAGACCTGTTTTCTATAAGATCAACACAGAGGACACATGGTCACTCGCTTAGGTTAGAGGCAGGGCCGGTGCTAGGGTGTCCGGCGCCCTCCTGCAAACAATAAATTTGCGCCCTCCCTCCCATATGGAATAAAGGGACAGTGCTCGCAAAAGGGGTGTGGTCTCACATGGAAGGGGCGTGGCCACATAATAGTATCCCCAATTCAAATTACGCCACACAGTAACTAGAGATGAGCGGGTTCGGTTTCTTTGAATCCGAACCCGCACGAACTTCACTTTTTTTTCCACGGGTCCGAGCGACTCGGATCTTCCCGCCTTGCTCGGTTAACCCGAGCGCGCCCGAACGTCATCATGACGCTGTCGGATTCTCGCGAGGCTCGGATTCTATCGCGAGACTCGGATTCTATATAAGGAGCCGCGCGTCGCCGCCATTTTCACTCGTGCATTGAGATTGATAGGGAGAGGACGTGTCTGGCGTCCTCTCCATTAGAATAGAGATAGATAGATTAGATAGAGAGAGATTGTGCAGAGTCGCAGACAGAGTTAGTTTACCACAGTCAGTGACCAGTGCAGTTGCTAGTTAACTTTTATTTAATATAATATATCCGTTCACTTCTCTCTGCTATATCCGTTCTCTGCCTGAAAAAAAAAACGATACACAGCACAGTCAGTCACACAGTGTGACTCAGTCTGTGTGCACTCAGCTCAGCCCAGTGTGCTGCACAGTCATCAATGTATAAATTAAAAGCTTATAATTAATTGTGGGGGAGACTGGGGAGCACTGCAGGTTGTTAGCAGGAGCCAGGAGTACAATTATATTAATTAACAGTGCACACTTTTGCTGCAGGAGTGGTGACCAGTGCCTGACCACCAGTATAGTATTGTTGTATACTACTAATATCTCTTTAAATATCAACCAGTCTATATTAGCAGCAGACACAGTACAGTGCGGTAGTTCACGGCTGTGGCTACCTCTGTGTCGGCACACGGCAGGCAGTCCGTCCGACCAGAATTGTATTATTTATTATTATATACCTACCACCTAACCGTGGTTTTTTTTTCATTCTTTATACCGTCATAGTGTCATCCTAATTGTTACGAGTATACTACTATCTCTTTATCAACCAGTGTACAGTGCGGTAGTTCACGGCTGTGGCTACCTCTGTGTCGGCACACGGCAGGCAGTCCGTCCGACCAGAATTGTATTATTTATTATTATATACCTACCACCTAACCGTGGTTTTTTTTTCATTCTTTATACCGTCATAGTGTCATCCTAATTGTTACGAGTATACTACTATCTCTTTATCAGCCAGTGTACAGTGCGGTAGTTCACGGCTGTGGCTACCTCTGTGTCGGCACACGGCAGGCAGTCCGTCCGACCAGAATTGTATTATTTATTATTATATACCTACCACCTAACCGTGGTTTTTTTTTCATTCTTTATACCGTCATAGTGTCATCCTAATTGTTACGAGTATACTACTATCTCTTTATCAACCAGTGTACAGTGCGGTAGTTCACGGCTGTGGCTACCTCTGTGTCGGCACACGGCAGGCAGTCCGTCCGACCAGAATTGTATTATTTATTATTATATACCTACCACCTAACCGTGGTTTTTTTTTCATTCTTTATACCGTCATAGTGTCATCCTAATTGTTACGAGTATACTACTATCTCTTTATCAACCAGTGTACAGTGCGGTAGTTCACGGCTGTGGCTACCTCTGTGTCGGCACACGGCAGGCAGTCCGTCCGACCAGAATTGTATTATTTATTATTATATACCTACCACCTAACCGTGGTTTTTTTTTCATTCTTTATACCGTCATAGTGTCATCCTAATTGTTACGAGTATACTACTATCTCTTTATCAACCAGTGTACAGTGCGGTAGTTCACGGCTGTGGCTACCTCTGTGTCGGCAGTCGGCAGGCAGTCCGTCCATCCATAATTGTATTATTATTATAATATATACCACCTAACCGTGGTTTTTTTTTCATTCTTTATACCGTCATAGTGTCATACTAGTTGTTACGAGTATACTACTATCTCTTTATCAACCAGTGTACAGTGCGGTAGTTCACGGCTGTGGCTACCTCTGTGTCGGCAGTCGGCAGGCAGTCCGTCCATCCATAATTGTATTATTATTATAATATATACCACCTAACTGTGGTTTTTTTTGCATTCTTTATACCGTCGTCATAGTGTCATACTAGTTGTTACGAGTATACTACTATCTCTTTATCAACCAGTGTACAGTGCGGTAGTTCACGGCTGTGGCTACCTCTGTGTCGGCAGTCGGCAGGCAGTCCGTCCATCCATAATTGTATTATTATTATAATATATACCACCTAACCGTGGTTTTTTTTTCATTCTTTATACCGTCGTCATAGTGTCATACTAGTTGTTACGAGTATACTACTATCTCTTTATCAACCAGTGTACAGTGCGGTAGTTCACGGCTGTGGCTACCTCTGTGTCGGCAGTCGGCAGGCAGTCCGTCCATCCATAATTGTATTATTATTATAATATATACCACCTAACCGTGGTTTTTTTTTCATTCTTTATACCGTCGTCATAGTGTCATACTAGTTGTTACGAGTATACTACTATCTCTTTATCAACCAGTGTACAGTGCGGTAGTTCACGGCTGTGGCTACCTCTGTGTCGGCAGTCGGCAGGCAGTCCGTCCATCCATAATTGTATTATTATTATAATATATACCACCTAACCGTGGTTTTTTTTTCATTCTTTATACCGTCGTCATAGTGTCATACTAGTTGTTACGAGTATACTACTATCTCTTTATCAACCAGTGTACAGTGCGGTAGTTCACGGCTGTGGCTACCTCTGTGTCGGCAGTCGGCAGGCAGTCCGTCCATCCATAATTGTATTATTATTATAATATATACCACCTAACCGTGGTTTTTTTATACCACCTAACCGTGGCAGTCCGTCCATAATTGTATACTAGTATCCAATCCATCCATCTCCATTGTTTACCTGAGGTGCCTTTTAGTTCTTTAAATGAAAAACCACAAACAAACAGCAGCTTGGCGCTAATTGCCAAATAGATCGTGTGTGCATAAATTAGTGTGAAAGAACACTCTTGGTTTAGATGGCAGCTGTTAAAAAGAGGGAGAGTACACTACCCTCTAACTGAAACAACCAAACAAACAAAAATAACAGCGCTAATCTAAAACATATGTGTACTTTTTATTATTAAATGTAGTTTAAAAGCAATTTATACATATAAATACCAGAATCCTAAGTACCGATTAGACCCGCAAGCATGGGATAATCAACATAATTAGTACAATGCAATCTAGAAAAGCCTTGATGATAATTTAATCCGTGAAGTAATTAGTCACATCACATGAGTGTAGTCACTCTAACCTGACAGTCTCTTCCAGCAATGCTAAGATGATTTAGTAGAAGCCAGTCAATTAGTAGCAGCAATTAGTAGTATTAACAATTTCCACTGAGGCAGATTTATCAGTGGATTCCACGGTTCAAAGCAAGCAATGATGGATTAGTGCGTATTAAAATTGAGCTGTCAGAGATCAATGAAAATGTCCATGCAGCTAATGCATACAACCTGCCTTAGAGATTAAAATTTAACCTTTGTGGTCCGATGTTTTGGTATCTCCCGACTCCTGGTGCATAAATGGCCGTTGACATGGGTCTTATCCGGAGTGTCCAAACACGGGTCCAATTCAGAGCAGGTTATAAAGGCTTAAGCAGGCTTGAACAACCGGTACCGGGTATGGTGAATGGCTCTTACGCGTTTCTCCGCCTGTCACTTATTCAGCGGCTTCCTCAGAGAAATATATCACCATCTCTCCGTGCAGCGTTTAAATAGCGGACAGTCTCCCGCTCATAGGGGCGTCGTACGCATTGTAAGTCTATTCCAAGCCTCGTTTCCAAAAAAGTGAATGAAGCGCATACGTCAGCAGGTTCTCATGTCTTAGTGAGCATCGCTGATTATGTGTCCGTATCTCCCGTCTCAAGTACGGAGACAATCTAGTTTGCATTGATACAATATTAAAGTACTTTAGAAATATGCTACTTAGTTACCAAAGGAAACAGATAATAGTTCGCTGGATTTCCCCTTAATCTTAACATGGTTCGCTTATACGGAGTTGGAGTTTATATTTATAAACATATACAATATAAATAAAACGTATATATATGTAATAGCATAAAATTAATAAAAAATAATAATAACAAAATAATAACTAATGCAGAAAATCTGATAACTTGAAATCCAAGTTAGTACATAGCCATTTCAACAACCCAGTAGTATCCCAAGTTTCGGTAGAAACATGGCTTCCGCCAAAACCAGCTGGGTTCCATAAATGTGGAAGAAATGCATGCACTACATGCATGTACACTTCCAGAAAAAATGTTGAATTCAGCTCTTCTTCTACGAAGGAAACCTATCCAATAAAGAAATTTCTCAATTGCAATTCCACCTATGTGATCTATTTGATCACATGTGGCTGTGGAAAACAATACGTGGGACGCACAACACGTACTCTCCACGTAAGATTCTCTGAACACAGGAGAAATATCCTAAAAGGTCTGAGGACACACCCCCTCTCGCTCCATATATCACAGTGCCAAAAACAAAATATGAAAAAAGTGTCAATAACAGCAATAGAACAAGTAGGAATAACTAAACGTGGAGGAGATAGATTTAATCTATTATGCAAAAGAGAGGCATATTGGATCTATGTCCTAGGAACTTTAATACCAGGCGGTCTGAATGATACGGTTGAATTGAATAATATCTAATATAAATGAGACCATCCATCCATAGAATATTCTCATCAGTTCATAAATAGGATCAATGATATAAATACAAATAAATAACAATAGCAATAGAAATTTAAACAATAATGATAATAGTATTAACTATAAATAAAAACTAAAACAAAAGAATAATAATAATAATAATAATAATAAAAATAAATAATAATAAATAAGGTGACACATGTATACATGTTTATATGACGTCTGCATGCATCTGTATGTTTGTATATATATGTGTGTTCTGTACTATACATAAGGTATAGGTACTATGTGGTCCACCATATAAATCGGCAACTTTTCCGGTTTATTAACACCGGGATATAGTTATCGTTACTTCCAGATGTTGTAGGTTCTCACCACGATCATAGTCCCTTTGATCAGTCTAATATTCTCTCTTAATATCCTCTCTCCATATATATGAATATATCCACTTCCTCTGTCTGATAATAACAGGGATCTCTATGTTATTATCTTTGGGCAGTACTAATTGGCCCATAATACCTATAATCCCCTGCTTATTGCATTAAATCCTCTCCCTTCAATTTGATTTTATATATATATATATTTATCAATCTAGCCCACTTGGATATAATGGGCTAATGAATATTTTCCTCTATATGCGAAACATCTGAGTGTTATATATAATAATGAATAGACTACGGCGTATGTTGATTTTAAATTAATAATATTTTAAATCACTAAGATATATAAAAATACTGACAAGTAGATGTTTGGTAATATGTATCTAGTGTGTGCATTAGTTATTATTTTGTTATTATTATTTTTTATTAATTTTATGCTATTACATATATATACGTTTTATTTATATTGTATATGTTTATAAATATAAACTCCAACTCCGTATAAGCGAACCATGTTAAGATTAAGGGGAAATCCAGCGAACTATTATCTGTTTCCTTTGGTAACTAAGTAGCATATTTCTAAAGTACTTTAATATTGTATCAATGCAAACTAGATTGTCTCCGTACTTGAGACGGGAGATACGGACACATAATCAGCGATGCTCACTAAGACATGAGAACCTGCTGACGTATGCGCTTCATTCACTTTTTTGGAAACGAGGCTTGGAATAGACTTACAATGCGTACGACGCCCCTATGAGCGGGAGACTGTCCGCTATTTAAACGCTGCACGGAGAGATGGTGATATATTTCTCTGAGGAAGCCGCTGAATAAGTGACAGGCGGAGAAACGCGTAAGAGCCATTCACCATACCCGGTACCGGTTGTTCAAGCCTGCTTAAGCCTTTATAACCTGCTCTGAATTGGACCCGTGTTTGGACACTCCGGATAAGACCCATGTCAACGGCCATTTATGCACCAGGAGTCGGGAGATACCAAAACATCGGACCACAAAGGTTAAATTTTAATCTCTAAGGCAGGTTGTATGCATTAGCTGCATGGACATTTTCATTGATCTCTGACAGCTCAATTTTAATACGCACTAATCCATCATTGCTTGCTTTGAACCGTGGAATCCACTGATAAATCTGCCTCAGTGGAAATTGTTAATACTACTAATTGCTGCTACTAATTGACTGGCTTCTACTAAATCATCTTAGCATTGCTGGAAGAGACTGTCAGGTTAGAGTGACTACACTCATGTGATGTGACTAATTACTTCACGGATTAAATTATCATCAAGGCTTTTCTAGATTGCATTGTACTAATTATGTTGATTATCCCATGCTTGCGGGTCTAATCGGTACTTAGGATTCTGGTATTTATATGTATAAATTGCTTTTAAACTACATTTAATAATAAAAAGTACACATATGTTTTAGATTAGCGCTGTTATTTTTGTTTGTTTGGCCTTTTAGTTCTGCCTATAAAATATGGAGAACAAAAAAGTTGAGGTTCCAAAATTAGGGAAAGATCAAGATCCACTTCCACCTCGTGCTGAAGCTGCTGCCACTAGTCATGGCCGAGACGATGAAATGCCAGCAACGTCGTCTGCCAAGGCCGATGCCCAATGTCATAGTACAGAGCATGTCAAATCCAAAACACCAAATATCAGAAAAAAAAGGACTCCAAAACCTAAAATAAAATTGTCGGAGGAGAAGCGTAAACTTGCCAATATGCCATTTACCACACGGAGTGGCAAGGAACGGCTGAGGCCCTGGCCTATGTTCATGGCTAGTGGTTCAGCTTCACATGAGGATGGAAGCACTCAGCCTCTCGCTAGAAAACTGAAAAGACTCAAGCTGGCAAAAGCACCGCAAAGAACTGTGCGTTCTTTGAAATCCCAAATCCACAAGGAGAGTCCAATTGTGTCGTTTGCGATGCCTGACCTTCCCAACACTGGACGTGAAGAGCATGCGCCTTCCACTATTTGCATGCCCCCTGCAAGTGCTGGAAGGAGCACCCGCAGTCCAGTTCCTGATAGTCAGATTGAAGATGTCAGTGTTGAAGTACACCAGGATGAGGAGGATATGGGTGTTGCTGGCGCTGGGGAGGAAATTGACCAGGAGGATTCTGATGGTGAGGTGGTTTGTTTAAGTCAGGCACCCGGGGAGACACCTGTTGTCCGTGGGAGGAATATGGCCGTTGACATGCCAGGTGAAAATACCAAAAAAATCAGCTCTTCGGTGTGGAGGTATTTCACCAGAAATGCGGACAACAGGTGTCAAGCCGTGTGTTCCCTTTGTCAAGCTGTAATAAGTAGGGGTAAGGATGTTAACCACCTCGGAACATCCTCCCTTATACGTCACCTGCAGCGCATTCATAATAAGTCAGTGACAAGTTCAAAAACTTTGGGTGACAGCGGAAGCAGTCCACTGACCAGTAAATCCCTTCCTCTTGTAACCAAGCTCACGCAAACCACCCCACCAACTCCCTCAGTGTCAATTTCCTCCTTCCCCAGGAATGCCAATAGTCCTGCAGGCCATGTCACTGGCAAGTCTGACGAGTCCTCTCCTGCCTGGGATTCCTCCGATGCATCCTTGCGTGTAACGCCTACTGCTGCTGGCGCTGCTGTTGTTGCCGCTGGGAGTCGATGGTCATCCCAGAGGGGAAGTCGTAAGCCCACTTGTACTACTTCCAGTAAGCAATTGACTGTTCAACAGTCCTTTGCGAGGAAGATGAAATATCACAGCAGTCATCCTACTGCAAAGCGGATAACTGAGTCCTTGACAACTATGTTGGTGTTAGACGTGCGTCCGGTATCCGCCGTTAGTTCACAGGGAACTAGACAATTTATTGAGGCAGTGTGCCCCCGTTACCAAATACCATCTAGGTTCCACTTCTCTAGGCAGGCGATACCGAGAATGTACACGGACGTCAGAAAAAGACTCACCAGTGTCCTAAAAAATGCAGTTGTACCCAATGTCCACTTAACCACGGACATGTGGACAAGTGGAGCAGGGCAGGGTCAGGACTATATGACTGTGACAGCCCACTGGGTAGATGTATGGACTCCCGCCGCAAGAACAGCAGCGGCGGCACCAGTAGCAGCATCTCGCAAACGCCAACTCTTTCCTAGGCAGGCTACGCTTTGTATCACCGCTTTCCAGAATACGCACACAGCTGAAAACCTCTTACGGCAACTGAGGAAGATCATCGCGGAATGGCTTACCCCAATTGGACTCTCCTGTGGATTTGTGGCATCGGACAACGCCAGCAATATTGTGTGTGCATTAAATATGGGCAAATTCCAGCACGTCCCATGTTTTGCACATACCTTGAATTTGGTGGTGCAGAATTTTTTAAAAAACGACAGGGGCGTGCAAGAGATGCTGTCGGTGGCCAGAAAAATTGCGGGACACTTTCGGCGTACAGGCACCACGTACAGAAAACTGGAGCACCACCAAAAACTACTGAACCTGCCCTGCCATCATCTGAAGCAAGAAGTGGTAACGAGGTGGAATTCAACCCTCTATATGCTTCAGAGGTTGGAGGAGCAGCAAAAGGCCATTCAAGCCTATACAATTGAGCACGATATAGGAGATGGAATGCACCTGTCTCAAGTGCAGTGGAGAATGATTTCAACGTTGTGCAAGGTTCTGATGCCCTTTGAACTTGCCACACGTGAAGTCAGTTCAGACACTGCCAGCCTGAGTCAGGTCATTCCCCTCATCAGGCTTTTGCAGAAGAAGCTGGAGGCATTGAAGAAGGAGCTAACACGGAGCGATTCCGCTAGGCATGTGGGACTTGTGGATGCAGCCCTTAATTCGCTTAACAAGGATTCACGGGTGGTCAATCTGTTGAAATCAGAGCACTACATTTTGGCCACCGTGCTCGATCCTAGATTTAAAGCCTACCTTGGATCTCTCTTTCCGGCAGACACAGGTCTGCTGGGGTTGAAAGACCTGCTGGTGACAAAATTGTCAAGTCAAGCGGAACGCGACCTGTCAACATCTCCTCCTTCACATTCTCCCGCAACTGGGGGTGCGAGGAAAAGGCTCAGAATTCCGAGCCCACCCGCTGGCGGTGATGCAGGGCAGTCTGGAGCGACTGCTGATGCTGACATCTGGTCCGGACTGAAGGACCTGACAACGATTACGGACATGTCGTCTACTGTCACTGCATATGATTCTCTCAACATTGATAGAATGGTGGAGGATTATATGAGTGACCGCATCCAAGTAGGCACGTCACACAGTCCGTACTTATACTGGCAGGAAAAAGAGGCAATTTGGAGGCCCTTGCACAAACTGGCTTTATTCTACCTAAGTTGCCCTCCCACAAGTGTGTACTCCGAAAGAGTGTTTAGTGCCGCCGCTCACCTTGTCAGCAATCGGCGTACGAGGTTACATCCAGAAAATGTGGAGAAGATGATGTTCATTAAAATGAATTATAATCAATTCCTCCGCGGAGACATTGACCAGCAGCAATTGCCTCCACAAAGTACACAGGGAGCTGAGATGGTGGATTCCAGTGGGGACGAATTGATAATCTGTGAGGAGGGGGATGTACACGGTGATATATCGGAGGGTGAAGATGAGGTGGACATCTTGCCTCTGTAGAGCCAGTTTGTGCAAGGAGAGATTAATTGCTTCTTTTTTGGGGGGGTCCAAACCAACCCATCATATCAGTCACAGTCGTGTGGCAGACCCTGTCACTGAAATGATGGGTTGGTTAAAGTGTGCATGTCCTGTTTTGTTTATACAACATAAGGGTGGGTGGGAGGGCCCAAGGATAATTCCATCTTGCACCTCTTTTTTCTTTTCTTTTTCTTGCATCATGTGCTGATTGGGGAGGGTTTTTTGGAAGGGACATCCTGCGTGACACTGCAGTGCCACTCCTAGATGGGCCCGGTGTTTGTGTCGGCCACTAGGGTCGCTAATCTTACTCACAAAGCTACCTCATTGCGCCTCTTTTTTTCTTTGCGTCATGTGCTGTTTGGGGAGGGTTTTTTGGAAGGGACATCCTGCGTGACACTGCAGTGCCACTCCTAGATGTGCCCGGTGTTTGTGTCGGCCACTAGGGTCGCTAATCTTACTCACACAGTCAGCTACCTCATTGCGCCTCTTTTTTTCTTTGCGTCATGTGCTGTTTGGGGAGGGTTTTTTGGAAGGGCCATCCTGCGTGACACTGCAGTGCCACTCCTAGATGGGCCCGGTGTTTGTGTCGGCCACTAGGGTCGCTTATCTTACTCACACAGCGACCTCGGTGCAAATTTTAGGACTAAAAATAATATTGTGAGGTGTGATGTGTTCAGAATAGGCTGAAAATGAGTGTAAATTATGTTTTTTGAGGTTAATAATACTTTGGGATCAAAATTACCCCCAAATTCTATGATTTAAGCTGTTTTTTAGGGTTTTTTTAAAAAAACACCCGAATCCAAAACACACCCGAATCCGACAAAAAAAATTCGGTGAGGTTTTGCCAAAACGCGGTCGAACCCAAAACACGGCCGCGGAACCGAACCCAAAACCAAAACACAAAACCCGAAAAATTTCCGGCGCTCATCTCTAACAGTAACACAATCGTATTCACATTATACCACACGTAGTGCCTGATTCATATTGCACACGATAGTTGCGTACCCAATTCACATTACGATACACAGTAGTGCTCCTTATACACAATACCCACAGTAGTGTCCCTTATACAAATAACACCCGCAGTAGTAGTGTCACACAAAATGCCCACAATAATAGCGTGCCTGATACACAATGCTCACAGTAGTCGTGCCACACAGAATGCCCACAGCAGTAGTGCCACACAGAACGCCCACAGTAGTCGTGCCACACAGAGCGTCCACAGTAGTCGTGCCACACAGAGCGCCCACAGTAGTCGTGCCACACAGAGCGCCCACAGTAGTCGTGCAGCACTGAGCGTCCACAGTAGTCGTGCCACACAGAGCGCCCACAGTAGTCGTGCCACACAGAGCGCCCACAGTAGTCGTGCCACACAGAGCGCCCACAGTAGTCGTGCAGCACTGAGCGCCCACAGTAGTCATGTCACACTGAGCGCCCACGACTATGAGCGCCCACAGTAGTCGTGCCACACAGCACATACCTGCCTTTAGAAAAAGACGCCCTGCTGGCGTTGAAACGCGTTAAGGACACAGGCTTTTTCTGCAAGGATCCACACTCTCACTAGCTGCTGCATTCACGCTTTGTCCGTGCAAAGGAGCCCGCTTACACAGCACCGATATTGGGAGCACCTGCACCTTATCTCCAATCCCCGTTGCTACGGCCGACCACGCCATCTGGGGAAGTGCAATCTACGGGTGCTGTTCCCCTTCAGCCCGGCGCAGACCGGAAAACTCCGGAAAACCAGCCTATAGCCTCCCGTCTGCAAGTGTGGAGGTACCGGAGGTAGTGGTAACCATCTGAACGGCTTGCTGAGGCTCACTACACGGCGCAGCACCACTCATACCCGCTGAGGCTCTGGTGTGTGTCTCTGATAGACCAGTGAGACGACACCAGGGAGCAAGGATAGAACAGGCTCCTGCCCAGCGGAGGTAACTCACCAATGCACCTTCATAACCTACAATCCACAGCAATGGATTTGTGACGTGTACAGTACCTTCTGGTATACTAAGGCGTGAGTGACTCATGTTATGATATTACATTAATTATTTACACATATATTTTTTATTTAATTTTGATTGCATCAAAAGTGTATTTAATATAGTGAAAATCCTTCAGGCATTGTTACCTACTAAATATGTGCATATAAGTTTACTAATTACAATTGGTTTCTGAGGAATTGATTAAGAAGCCTTATTACAGTGCACATTTTTTATCATTGTGAATTTTGTCATATTATTTTATTCTCCCGGGAGTGTGTTGTAACCTTATTCATTGTACTTAAATAAATGTTTTTATACTTCAAGTGATTGTCAAGCGCCACCTGTTATTTTGTTGGATAGTGGTATATGCAAGGGATTGGCAATTCCCTTTATCAGGAGGCTGCTGACAATCTCAGTGCAGTGTTTCTCACCCAAGCGCTTAGTTTTTTTCTTTCAGTGCCACACAGAATGCCCACAGCAGTAGTGCCACACAGAACGCCCACAGTAGTCGTGCCACACAGAGCGTCCACAGTAGTCGTGCCACACAGAGCGCCCACAGTAGTCGTGCCACACAGAGCGCCCACAGTAGTCGTGCCACACAGAGCGCCCACAGTAGTCGTGCAGCACTGAGCGTCCACAGTAGTCGTGCCACACAGAGCGCCCACAGTAGTCGTGCCACACAGAGCGCCCACAGTAGTCGTGCCACACAGAGCGCCCACAGTAGTCGTGCCACATAGAGCGCCCACAGTAGTCGTGCCACACAGAGCGCCCACAGTAGTCGTGCAGCACTGAGCATCCACAGTAGTCGTGCCACACAGAGCGCCCACAGTAGTCGTGCCACACAGAGCGCCCACAGTAGTCGTGCCACACAGAGCGCCCACAGTAGTCGTGCAGCACTGAGCGCCCACAGTAGTCGTGCCACACTGAGCACCCACAGTAGTCATGTCACACTGAGCGCCCACGACTATGAGCGCCCACAGTAGTCGTGCCACACAGAGCGGCCAGAGCAGTAGTGCCCCACAGAGCACCCACAGTAGACGTGCCACACATAATGCCCACAGCAGTAGTGATCCACAGAACGCCCACAGTACTAGTGCCACACAACGTCCACAGTAGTCATGCCACACATAATGTCCACAGTACTAGTGCCACACAGAATGCTCACAGAAGTAGTGCAACTATTAATGAACCTTACACTTAAGTAAACCGGAGGGGAGATAGAGGTGGTGAGTGGTACATACCGCACACAGATCCGTGGAGAGTGCTGCCGGCGCCACTGCCTAAAGTGCAGCGGGGAGGAGGGAGGGAGCCGGAGGGACCAAGCCGGAGCCGCGCTTCACGCTGCTGAGCTGGAGAGCACCACCTCTGTGCGGGAGAGTGCTGCCGGCGCCGCTGCCTAAAGTGCAGTGGGGAGGTGGGCAGGGCCGAAACCAGGAGTATTGTCACCTGGGGTAAGCCATTAACTTGTTGCCCCCCCCCCCCCCATTTAAGTGTGTGTGTGTGTGTGTGTGTGTGTGTGTGTGTGTGTGTGTATATGTGTGTATAAAATCCACGAGTTCAAATGGGTAGCTAGGCATTTTCACTCTTTTTACTTGTATTTTTTATTTATTTGGGCTACGGATAAAGATAAAAAAAAACCTCTGTTATATCATCTGAGGTGGATTGTACCTGGGAGCCTGACACGGATGCTTCCCGGGTGCGACCCGCCTCAGGCCCTTTTCCCACCGCAGATTCCAACTTGGCATACTGCCGGGTTGGTGACATTGCCTGTGACGCAGCGGGGGCGGCACTTGGAGATCACATGATCTCCAAGCGCTGCCTGTACATACACTGTGAACAGGAACCGGGTTGCATCGACCCGGCTCCCGTTTGCACAGCACAGTGTGCCGTGTTCAACCCTGCAAGCTACCTGGAGTTGGAATACCAGGTCAATCGACCCGGATTATTCCAACTGGGCCCTTTTACATCAACCAGCAACATGGGTTATGCGTGCTCATGTCCAATAACCCGTGTTCCTAGCTGGCGGTGTAAAAGGGGTATACAATAATAACCCAAACATTGATACATACATGAAGTCACACACCTATACAAATACATGCTGTCACACACCTAAAAACATACACGCACACATACATATAATCACACACCTGTATACAGTAAGTACATATATAGTGACACATATACATACAGTGACATACCAGCACACATACAGCTATGTAGTCACACACCTATTCACATACAGTCACACACAAGCAAACATTTATACACACTTATAGCAGTCACACACACAGTGCCCTTCCCTGAGTCATACTCACTGTTTTGGCCATGCTGCTGATCACATTCCCTCCATTCTCCCATGCTGCTGGCAACATGGCACTGTGTAGTACAGTGCCGTCTAGCCCCGCCCCCTTTTCGGACCTTAAGTGTCTTCTTAGTTTAGTGTGCACTGGCATGATTAATGGCAGTGGGGGGAAGATGGGGGTGGGGAAAGGCTGGGGTAACTTGTTGTCCCCTACCTCTGCCCCCTCAATCCTGTTCAGCTGATCACTGCAAAGATGAAACTGAAAGTAAACTACAGCTCCCCGCAGCAAGGGCTGCTGGGAGATGTAGTTTATGTTCAGTTTCATCTCGACGGCTGCTGCATAGGGAAAGGACCCCTCTCCTATCAGGCGCCCAGGTGACGTGCCCCCTAGCCACGGCCATGAGGAGGTGGTGGAAGCTGGAGGGAGGGAGCCGGAGCCGCACTTCACGTTGCCTGCGTCTGTCATACAGTGTGACAGACGCAGCAGCAACTAGGAGCCAGCAGCAACAGCAGAGCTGCTTTGCAGGAGCTGCTGAGCGGTTAGCGCCGGCTCTGGTTAGAGGAGAGGAGTTTCCGCACATTGAGGCGAAAAGGTTTTTTCACAGTAACGACAATACGTGTTTGGAATTCCCTGCCTGAGAGAGTAGTTATGGCGGACTCGGTTAACACCTTTAAGAATGGGTTAGATAAATTCCTATTGCATAAAGATATTAAGGGTTATGGTGCGTAGGCACGCATTATAGTTAATATAACTAGCACTAACATAAAAATAACTAGTCCTATAATAAGACTGCATAGGAGACCACAAATAGGTTGAACTCGATGGACAATTGTCTTTTTTCAACCTTAGTTACTATGTTACTATGATTCAAATATCCGCAAAATCACTGTAATTTTTTGCGCTGTGATTTTTCATGCTAATTGCACAAAAACATCTTTGTACAGGTATATGCACTCAAGGTTTTCATACCTATTCAATTCCAAAATTGCGAAAACAGGATGTCTTAAAATTCTTGTGAAAAGTATAGGTGAAAATTGGAAAATCAGCCTGTACCCCCTAAAAAGGCCAAACTAACATAGGATAATAGTATAGAAGTGTATTAGGTCATAGTAAATATGTTTGGGGTCAAATGGCTGTTATATGATTTTTTTTTTAATGGAAAAAAATGCTAAAAGCTATTTTTTTCAGCAAAATAAATGCTTTCATTATATTTGGGGACTTAAAATGGGTATAATTATATATTTGGCCATTTTAGTGGGCTTTAATAATAAAAGTGGAAAAAGACTTGACTACTCCCACCTGCAATCCTAAAAACATTTGCCCCACTCATAAAGCACCCCAATATACCTGTACCATACCTTGAACCCCAAATTCCGTCACTTTGCCCTTTTTCTCCACAAAAATGACATGTCATTATTGGCCAGTGAAATATAATTAAAAACTTCAAAATGCCTACTCAATCATTAGGAGGGGCGGAAGGGGGTGTCCCAGGAGTTGTGAACCCCATCCCAACGTTTTTACCTTTAAAAAAGAGATTTTCCCCAACTTTGCACCTGCTCAGTGAAATGCACTGCAATATTATCGACGATAAATTATTGCGGCTAATTGAATAGGGGTCTTTCACAATTTGCAATAAAACGCAGTTTTTCGCGCAAAAACGGGTTTTCACAGCTAATTAAATACTCCTCTTTGTTTAATTAGAAATCTGCATATATAGATAGAAATATACAAATTAAAATATTCCCCTGGCGGCCAACATTTTACCTAATGGTAATTTAAATTTTTAAAGAGAACTATAATTAAACATTAACAAACTCATACAGGCAATCAAAATCAAATGTTTCCTTCATAGCCTTTTAAGGAATATTTTAAGGTTCAATGCAAACATAAAAGGGATACGATAACTCATCTGCCTTAGGTTGATTATGCTAATTGAACCCACTTTTTTTTGCCCCAAAATAATTATGTATGAATTATGTATTAAGTATGAAGTAAAGGAATGTATAATCAGGGCCGGATTGACAATGGGGCTGATGGAGCTGCAGCTCCAGGCCCACCAGCAAAATAGGCCCACAGCAACTGCATACTCCTGTGCTGTTGTAAACAGGAAAAAATATTTCCTGCTAATACAGCCTGCCAGTGATGCTGTGGTCTGGTGGACACAGCTAGAGACCCACCCCGCCTGCACCTCTATTTTCTGCCGGCTGCAGGGCACTGGGATGATCAAGCGGCTCTAGGACCAGGGCCGGCGCTACCACTAGGCAGCTTTAGGCAGCTGCCTATGGGCGGCGACCACTGGAGGGCGGCACCGCACAGTCAGTGAATGAGAGAATGCTGTCTATATCATCCTACCGTCCCCCCACCTCCAGCACTCTGCTGCCGCATCTCGTTACCCGCTACGCCGCGCCGGGCCCCCCCCCCCCCCCATTATCTGCCACAGGGACATCGGGAGAGATCACCGGCCCCAGTCTCCTCTCTTGTCTGGCCGGCTCGCCATGCTGCTGGCCGGCCCGAACACTCACATTCACAAGTCGATTCAGCTGCTGCTTGTCAGAAGTGAGCAGGCTGCAGGGAGAGTGAGGGTGGCAGTTTGTTTTGTAGTGTCCCCTGCACAGCTGTGATGTCCCTGCCGCACTGTCGATCTCTTTCTCGGCCACAGTATTCACAGCTGCATGCAGGGGGCGTGGGGTCATGGAAATCCACGCTAATACACCAACAGCCATAAAAATTCCTCCTAAGGCACGGACTTCTGCTAATGTGAAACGGAAAGTATCTCTCTCCCTGCACTCTCGTTTCTCCCTCTACATGCTACTGCACGGGATCTCTACTGTGCTCAGGGCTTGGTGAGTCAAGTCTCTGTTGTATAAAACAATTGCTCATGCATCCTGGCAAGGTATATTTTAAATGTATTACTTTACTACAGTGATATACATTGTGTGTGTGTGTGTGTGTGTGTATATATATATATATATATGTACACACACACACACACACACACACACACACACACACACACACACGGTATTAGACCCGGCACACACCCTATTTACTTTAAGCTCCGGTGCCCTCTGGGGGGAATTGACATGAAACCAGTAGAAACATGCAGCGGCACTCAGAGACTCCTCCCAACATGTTAAAATGTAAACAGTGATTTATTGCATCCTGAAAGTGACCAACGTTTCGGGGCCGTGGCGCCCCTTTGGTGATCACCTTGACAAAGGGGCGCCACGGCCCCGAAACGCTGGTCACTTTCAGGATGCAATAAATCACTGTTTACATTTTAACGTGTTGGGAGGAGTCTCTGAGTGCTGCTGCATGTTTCTACTGGTTTTTTTTATATATATATATATATATATATATAATCTCGAATTATGCAGAGAGATGATTTTTTTTTTCTTCCCCCGAATCGATCACTGTCGCTGGCAGTGATCAGGCGGCCTGTGGCACCCGTCCCTCTTCTATCCAGCGGCTGTGGCTTGCACTGTCTCCCTCCGAGTGTGGTATAAAGTGAATTTCGGCTCATTCAGTGTGCTACAATGTGAATTTCGGCTCATTCAGTGTGCTACAATGTGAATTTCGGCTCATTCAGTGTGCTACAAGGTGAATTTCGTCTCATTCAGTGTGCTACAAGGTGAATTTCGGCTCATTCAGTGTGCTACGATGTCAATTTCGGCTCATTCAGTGTGCTACAATGTGAATTTCGGCTCATTCAGTGTGCTATAATGTGAATTTCGGCTCACTCAGTGTGCTATAATGTGAATTTCGTCTCATTCAGTGTGCTATAATGTGAATTTCGGCTCATTCAGTGTGCTATAATGTGAATTTCAGCTCGTACCGTGTGCTATAATGTGAAAGGGGCCCCAGTACTAGATAGTATAAGGGGTTCTACTACACGGGACACGCCCCCTTTTGGGTGACCATGCCCCCTTTTCCTTGACTTTTGCATACCCCCACTTCAAAATTTCCACTTCGACCACTGTGTGTATATATATATATATATATTTATATATATATGAGACTACATACACACACATATATGTGGGTGGGGGGGGGCAGCTGACAATTTGCCTAGGGTGCTGAGAAACCTTGCACCGGCCCTGTCTAGGACCCAGCAGCACTTCTCCGCTGCAGCTGGCTCCGCCGCAGAGTAGAGATCGTTGGAGGGTACCAGGGCCAGCCCTACTATTATACCGCGTACGGGGCTGATACAGCAGAGAAGGGCGCTGGCCAGACTGTTCCACGCCCCCAGATTTTCCGGAAACCTATGCTGCATCCCCGGTTCTGGCGGCGGCTCCCGCGGTGTTCCTTTCTCAGCCGCAGCTCCCGTTTAGATGCCGGGTGGGTCGGCCGCGGCTGTGCGGTGATTGGCGGTCGCAGAAGGCTGGATCTCCCTGTTACTACCGTGCCGATAGGTCAGATACCCCGGAGGTCCCTATTCCTGCATTACCGGAGCTGCCAGTGACAGGTAATATACAAAATACCTGCAGTATGTAGCACCACAAATGAAAGCTCCTCCAGCAATTCCCCCTCCTCCCACTGTCACCAAACTAATCCCCCCCTCCTCCCCATGTCACCAGGCTAACCCCCCCTCACCAGACTAATCCCCCCTCCTCCTTCTGTCGCCAGGCCAATGCACCCCCCTCCCCAGACGAATTCCCCCCTCCTCCCCATGTCACCAGGCTAGACCACCCTCACCAGACTAATCCCCCCCCACTCCTCCTTCTGTCACCAGGCCAACCCCCCCTCCCCAGATGAATTCTCCCCTCCTCCCCCTGTCACCAGGCTAACACCCCCCCACCAGAGTAATCCCCCCTTCTCCTACTGTCACCAGGCCAACCCTTCCCCCCCTCCCCAGACAAATCCCCCCATCTCCCCCTGTCACCAGGCTAACCCCCTCTCACCAGACTAATCCCACTCTCACCAGACTAATCCCCCCTCCTCCTTCTGTCACCAGGCCAACCCTCCTCCCCCTGTAATCAGGCTAACCCACCCCCTCCCCAGACTAATTCACCCCTCCTCCCCCTGTCACCACACTAACCACCCCTCCTCCCCCTGTCACCAGGCTAACCCCCCTCACAAAACTAATTCCCCCCTCCTCCCCCTGTCACCAGGCTACCCCCCCTCACCAGACTAATCCCCCCCTCCCCATGATACCAGGCTAATCCCCCCTCCCCTCTTCTCACCCCAACCACCACCACCACCAGTAGGCTAATCCCAGTGCCGTAACTAGGCATTTAGTGCTGTGTGTAAGAAATGGCATTGGCACCTCCCCTATGCAAGATACACAATACGGCAGACAGCGTCACCTTTTTACACATTACGGCGGACAGAGTCCACCTTATACACATTACGGCAGACAGCGTCCCCCTTTTTACACATTACGGCAGACAGCGTGCCCTTTTTACACATTACGACAGACAGCGCCCCCTTTTTACACATTACGGCAGACAGCGTCCTCTTTTTACACATTATGGCGGACAGAGTCTACCTTTTACACATAACAGCAGACAGTCCTCCTTTTTACACATTAAGGCAGACAGCGTCCCCTTTTTACACATTACGGCAGACAGCGTCCCCCTTTTTACACATTACGGCAGACAGCGTGCCCTTTTTACATATTAAGGCAGACAGCATCCCATTTTTACACATTACAGCAGACAGCGTCCCCATTTTTAGACATAACGACAGACAGCGTTCCCCTTTTTAAACATTACGGCAGACAGCGTCCCCTTTTTTACACATTACGGCAGACAGTGTCACCCTTTTTACACATTACCGCAGACAGCATCCCCCTTTTAACACATTGCGGCAGACAGAATAGATAGATAGATAGATAAATAGATATATAGATAGATACTTACCATCTCTCCTTGCTGGCAGTCAGGCTCCTCGGTGCAGGCTTCATGCAGTAGATCCCGGGCAGGGGAGAAGAAGGAGGAGGGAGGGGGACTGGAGCCGCAGCAGCACAGTGTAATCGGTGGTGGCGCCGCTACAGATGTCCCTCTCGTTCCGCATTGGCTGGCCGACGCCGCTGTGAATGCTGGGATGAGGGAAGCGCATCCCAGCATTCACAGCAGCGCAGGGCAGCCAATGTGGAAGGAGAGGGACTGCTGCAGTGGCGCCACTACCAATTACACTGCGCTGCTGCGGCTCCAGTCCCCCTCCCTCCTCATCCTCCTCCCCTGCCTCCAGAGCTGCTCCTCTCCTCTTCTCCAGTGCGGCGCAGACAGCACAGCAGAGGCAGCATGTAATGAGTCAATTTGACTCATTACAAGCCGCTGGCCGTTGCGCCCTCAGGGCGACTGCGCTGTGTGCCAGGCACACCTGGCACACACGTAGTTACAGCTGTGGCAAATCCCCCCTCCTCCCCCGTCACCTGTTTTATCCCACCCTCACCAGACTGTTCTTCCCCCTTTCTTCCTCCTGCCTTCCATTGTTCTTTCTCATATCTTTCTCCCTTCTTCCTCCCATCTAGCCTCTGTTCTTCCTCCCATCCCCTGTGTGCCTCCCATTTTCCCCTATTCTTTCACCAGTTTCCCTTCCCTTCTTCCTGCCATCTTCCCGTCTCCGTCCCATCTCCTACTACTCTTTCCCCTATCTCTCTCCCATATTCCTCCTATCTAGCCCCTATTCTTCTCCCTTTTTCTTTCTTTCTTTCTTTCTTTCTTTCTTTCTCTTTCTTTCTTTCTTTCTTTCTTTCTTTCTTTCTTTCTTTCTTTCTTTCTTTCTTTCTTTCTTTCTTTCTCTCTCTCTCTCTCTCTCTCTCCCCCCCCAGAGCCTGATTAAGGGTTCCAGCCACCCTAGGCTAATACAGAAGTTTCTGCCCACCCCACCCGACCCTTCCCCATCCCCCACCACCAATTTTTTTCACTTAGATTTTTGTTGCTCATATTTAGATACAAATCTGTAATTATGAGTCAAAATTGGGGAGAACCTCTGTCTGTGGCTCTGGTTGTGTAGTAGCCGCAGACACTCTCAGTCTCCAATGATCCACCCTCCAACTCTGGCACTCTAGTCTTACACACTACCTCTAAAAATGCCTAAGCACAGCTGAATGGCAGGAGAAAGTCCTGCTCACTCTATTTACTACTATCAGTACATTTCCTCCCTAAATCCTACCACCAGCAGTGAAGTTCATCCTCGACCCTCTCTACCTGCCCCCTCTACTAGATTCCCTCCTACCATCTCCGCTCCCTCTCTCTCAATGCTTTCTCCCACCTTGTATACCTCTTTAACCTCTCGCACTCTGATATTTTTCCTTCCTCCTCCAAATATGCCCTTGTGACACACAGACCCGCAGAATGCTTCAGATGGTCTCCGCCCCCCTCCTCAGTCAGTAACAGCCGGTCTACAGCGCTGGTGCTGTTTGGGGAGTCACTGCGGCCGATCCTCTCCTGGGCAGGGCCGCTGTACTCAATGGCTGCGGGCACTGGCAGGTGACGTCATGACGCACCTGACGTCCACATCCGCTGTGCACCCCCAGGTCCCTGCGCTCCAGGCTGCAGCCTGATCAGCCTATTGGTTGATCAGGCCCTGCTCTGTCCTGTCTCCCTCCCCTCTAGACTCTGTTCTTTCTCCTGTCTTCGTCCTTTTTTACTCCCCTCTTAATAAAATAATTATTGTAATATAATAATTAAAGCACTGAAAGTTTCTGTTACAAACACATACATACATATATACATGCACACATATATATATATATATATATATACAGCACTGGTCACGCACCCATACCAGTAGCCACACCCACACCATGCTGGCCACATCCCTTGCGGCAGCACACAGTAGGCACTTCATGAATTTCAGCTCCAGGCCCATGAGTGCCTTAATCTGGCACTGTGTATAATCAACTCTCAAAGTCAGACAAGATTGATAAAACATTTTGTTCTGGAATCTCCATATGTTTATTGATAATGGGTTAACATTTCAAAGTGAATCATGGATTAGGCACTGAGACGTAACATTTTTTCCAGATACACCTCACAAAATTGGAGCATCAGGAGTGGCATTTCCCAACAATTTTTCTAAACTTTGACCCCCTATATCTCAAAAACTGTGAGGCCTAGAGAAGAAAAATTGTACATGGGTTAGTAGGTTGGTAGTATCAAGTGTACAAAGTATCATGAAAATCTGAGTTGGTGCTTGTCATGCCTGGGTGAACTGACATGGAATGACCCTATACTTACCTAGTAGGTATCAGGATCCTGAGCGTTGGGATGCTACTTTCTGTATTCTGACTGTCGGCATCCCAAGTGCCGGGATCCTGATACCATCCCCCCAGAGATGGAAACTACTGTATTTGTAATCTCAAAATATGACATGAGAGGGGAGGTGCTAATACTCTCTCAGCCCCTGCAAGAAAATGTCTAGTTATAGCTCTGGTGCTGTGTAATGGTGGGCTCTTGGGGACCCACCACTTTATAGTCCTTTTGAGGCAAGCAAGCAGGACTCAGGTAAGAGAGTTTGCTATAAGTACAAATATGCTAAATGTTCATTTATAAAATGTTTAATTAAACATAGTGGGGAGTCTTAGAAGTAATACAAGTTTGAAGCAGGTTAGTACAATCTGTTGCCCTCCAGTGTTATGGAACTACAGGCATTTGTATAGGCTACCTTATATGATGGGGCTTCTATCGCCACAGCAATTAAAGGCCAACAGGCTGCACAATATTATGAAGCGCAGTAAATACTGTTGTGTTTTACTATTGTAATCAACAGTGATAAAACAAAACTGGGTAATTACAACCAAAGAGGTAGGAAGGCCATGCTCGTAAGTGTACAATCTACAGTGCATCCAGAAAGTATTCACAGCACTTCACGTTTTCCAGTTTGTTATGTTACAGTCTTATTCCAAGCTGGAATAAATTCATTTTTCCCCTCAAAATTCTACACACAATACCCCATAATGACAATGTGAAAAAAGTTTTTGAGATTTTTGCAAATTTATTAAAAATAAAAAACTAAGAAATCACATGTACATAAGTGTTCACAGCCTTTGCTCAATACTTTGTTGATGCACCTTTGGCAGCAACTACAGCCTCAAGTCTTTTGTATATGATGCCACAAGCTTGGCACACCTATCTTTGGGCAGTTTCTCCCATCCCTCTTTGCAGCACCTCTCAAGCTCCATCAAGTTGTATGGGAAGCGTCGGTGCACAACTATTTTCAGATCTCTCCAGAGATGTTCAATCAGATTCAAGTCTGGGCTCAAGGACATTCACAGAGTTGTCCTAAAGCCACTCCTTTGATACCTTGGCTGTGTGCTTAGGGTCGTTGTCCTGTTGAAAGATGAACCGTCATCCCAATCTCAGGTCAAGAGCGCTCTGGAGCAGGTTTTCATCCAGGATGTCTCTGTACATTGCTGCATTCTTCATTCCCTCTATCCTGACTAGTCTCCAAGTTCCTGCTGCTGAAAAACATCCCCACAGCATGATGCTGCCACCACCATGCTTCACTGTAGGGATGGTATTGGCCTGGTGATGAGCGGTGCCTGGTTTCCTCCAAACATGATGCCTGGCATTCACGCCAAAGAGTTCAATCTTTGTCTCATCAGACCATGGTGTGAGAGTCCTTCAGGTGCATTCTGTCAAACTCCAGGTGGGCTGCCATGTGCTTTTTACTAAGAAGTGGCTTCTGTCTGGCCACTATGCCATACAGGCCTGATTGGTGGATTGCTGCAGATGGTTGTCCTTCTGGAAGGTTTTCTTCTCTCTCCACAGAGGAATGCTGTAGCTCTGACAGAGTGACCATCGGGTTCTTGGTCACCTCCCTGACTAGGGCCGTTCTCCTCCAATCGTTCAGTTTAGATGGCCGGCCAGCTCTAGGAAGAGTCCTGGTGGTTCTGAACTACTTCCATTTATGGCTGTGCTCATTGGGACCTTCAAAGCAGCAGTTATTTTTTCTGTACCCTTCCCCAGATTTGTGCCTCGAGACAATCCTGTCTCAGAGGTCAATAGACAGTTCCTTTGATTTCATGCTTGGTTTGTGCTCAGATATGCACTGCCAAGTGTGGGACCTTATATAGGCCCTCATTCCGAGTTGTTCGTTCGTTAGCTGCTTTTAACAGCATTGCACACGCTAAGCCGCCGCCTACTGGGAGTGAATCTTAGCATAGCAGAATTGCGAACGCAAATGTAGCAGAATTGCGATTTGAAATTTCTTTGCAGTTTCTGAGTAGCTCGAGACTTACTCTGCCACTGCGATCAGTTCAGTCAGTTTCGTTCCTGGTTTGACGTCACAAACACACCCAGCGTTCGCCCAGACACTCCACCGTTTCTCTAGACACTCACGCGTTTTCCCTAGAAACGGCTATGTTTTTTCGCACACACCCATAAAACGGCTAGTTTCCACCCAGAAATACCCACTTCCTGTCAATCACACTCCGATCACCAGAACGAAGAAATTTCTTCGTTAAGCCGTGAGTAAAATACCAAACTTTTTAGCAAATTTACTTGGTGCAGGCGCACTGCGAACGTTGCGCATGCGCAGTTTGCGACTAATCGCACCGATGCGAAGAAAAATAACGAGCGAACAACTCGGAATGAGGGCCATAGACAGATGTGTGCCTTTCGAAATCATGTCCAATCAACTGAATTTACCACAGGTGGACTCCAATTAAGCTGTAGGAACATATCAAGGCTGATCAGTGGAAACAGGATGCACCTGAAGCACTGTGAATACTTTCCGGATGCACTCTATAGGGAAATAGGCATTGATAAACAAGGATAGGTGTTATCTATTGCATAATGGTCCACCAGATTGCAAAGGTTCATGGTGGGCTGTATGATATGTTCACTCAGCAATGTTGGCCTGGCATAAGGAGGATGAGAAAGTGATGAAACAAAAAATATATGAAGACTGTATGGTGGGGATATAATTGGATATGAAAGTTTCTGAAAATAATGTGAGCAGTTCCAGAATTTGCTAAGCTTGCCTGAAGAGGTGAGTGTCCAAGGAACTCTTGAAGGTTTGGAGACTAGAGGAGAGACTTATTATGTATGTGCATGTGTGTGTGTGTGTGTGTGTGTGGGGGGGGGGGGGGGGGGGGGTAGGGCATTCCACAGAGTGGGTGCAGCCCAAAGAAAGTCATGCAATCGTGTATGGGAGCAAATAATGTGTGGATAAGTGATGTAGATGTTGTGAAGAATGAAGAGGTCGAGTTGGGAGATATTTTAAGATAAGTGAAGAGATGTACATTGGTGTAGTATAGTTAATAATGTTGTGAGCGAGTAAAAGTATTTTTTTATTGAATACGGAAGAATACATGTAACCAATGGAGGGACTGACAGAGTGGATCTGAAGACAATGAACATCTTGTTAGGAAGATTAGCCACACAGATGCATTCGGAATGGATTGCAGTGGTGAGAGTCTCTTTTTGGTAAGACCAGTACGAAGGCTATTGCAATAATCAAATCGGGAGATAATGGGAGCATGGATTAGAATTTTTGCAGTGTCTTGTTTTAGGTTTGGTTGTATTTTAGATATGTTTTTAGATGCATGTAACATGATTTTAAGGCAGATTTAATGTGGGGAACAAAGGACAATTCAGAATCAAGGATAACACCTAGGCAGCTTTGGGGTAGAATTGATTGTCGAGTTCTCTACAGTGATAAAGATATCGGGTTGGTAACTACTATTGGTCAGTGCAAATATAATTAATTCTGTTTTGGAAATATGAAGTTTGAGGAAACAAGATGAAATCCAAGAGTAAACGGCAGAGAGGCATTCAGTAACTCGAACAAATACAGATGGTGACAAATCTGTGGAAGATAGGTAGAGTTGAGTTTCATCCACATACAGATAATACTGAAATTCAAAAGAGCTGATTAGTTTGCCAAGAGATGTGGTACAGATTAAGAAAAGCAGAAGCCTAAGACTGAGCCTTGCGGTACTCCAACTGATAACGAAGAGGAAGTGGATTCAGAGAAGCGGACACTGAAAGATCAGTTAGGTAGGAGAACCAAGAAACAGCTGTATCCTGGAGAGCTAGGCATAGTAGGTTTTTATGGAAAGAGAGTGGTCAATAGTGTCAAAGCAGCAGGGAGATCTAGAAGAATAAGAAATGAGTAATGGTCTTTAGACTTAGCAATGATCATTTACTACTTTAGTCAGTGCTGTCTCTGTGTCGGGAGATAAAAGCCTGACTGAAGTGGGTCTAATAAGATGTGAGAGTTAAGAAAGTGTGTAAGGTGAGTGTAGCCAAGTCTCTCAAGTAGCTTTGGGGGAGCTGAGAGATGGGATGTAGTTTGAGAGAGAGTTAGGGTCAGAATTTTGGTTTTGCAGAATGGGAGTAATCACTGCATGCTTAAACAGTGAAGGAAAGCTACCAGAACAGAGAAATATTACAGATTTTTGTTAAGGTTGCAATGATCACAGAAGTCAGGGTATAGGATCAAGAGGAGAGGTAGTAGAGTAGAAGGATGAGAAGAGTGTTGCTACTTCATCTACATGTGTTGGATCAAATGAAGAGGTGCCAGAGGGTTAAAGTAGGGAATTGAGCAGGTCACTGGCTGAAGAAGAGCATACCAATTCATCTCAGATCTTACCAATCTTGTCCTTGAAGGATGAAGCAAGATCTTGTGCATTATTAGTGACTGGGGAGTTGGGTGAGGGAGGGTTTAGAAGTGGTTTAACTGTATTAAAAAGTCACTTGGGTTTAGAAGCTTGAGCAAAGATGAGAGTTTGGAAATATGTTTGTTTGGCAGTGTCCAGGACATTGCGATAGGAGTGGTAAATAGTCCTATACATGAGGAAGTTGCTTGGAGTACGAGATTTAAGCCACTGACATTCAACTTTACGTGAGAGTTTTTGTAGGAGTTTTGTTAAATTAGAGTGCCAAGGTTGAGATCTAGGCCTACGTGGAGTGTGATGGGCAGCTGGTGCCAGTTCATCAAGGGCTATTTCTAGTTTGGTTCAGGTGTAATACAGTTGTTTTAGGAGAAGTGAATGCACTAACAGGTGTGAGCAGTTGTTGCAGAGAGGTGGAAATTTCTTGAAAATTAATTGTGTTAATATTTCTGTGGGTTTGTGGAAAATTGGGGGACTTCAGTGACATTGAGTTTGAAGTAATGGGGGAGAGCATGTAGGCGATAAGGTTGTCATCTGAGAGAGGGAAAGGAGTGTTAGTAAATTCAGAAACTGTGCATAATCTGGTAAATCCAAGATCAAGGGAGTGGCCCTCCTGATGAGTGCAGGTGCCAGTCCATTGGGATAGAGGCTGAGAGAGTAGGTTAGAGAGAGCAGTATGGAGGCTTATGAGTGTTAATAAGAAGGGAGTGGATAATTGAGGTGGCAATGCAAACAGATTGGTGAGTTGCAGGGAGAATCAAGGATGTAATTGCTTTGGAGAAAGCACCATGGAGTGCAAAAAATAAAAGCAATTTGTGGTTCATAGTCAAATACAGTATAATCTATCACCTTTCATCAGCTATACATTTGCCTTACTGGTAGCCTGTATTAATTAGCCATAGCATTTCTTTATATACATTCTTGGGTCAGCTGTGCTGATCATTGTGCATTCACATACACATATTGTTCATAACACTAAGGGAGGAATTCAAATGTTTGAAAAGTTGGTTGGGTGTCTGTTTTTTCCTATCTATTAGGAAATAACAGACACCCAACTGACTTTTCAAACAATTGAATATACCCCTAAGTGTTTGAAAATGAATAGGTTAATAACATCAGTAAACAGGTATTTGAATGTTTAACAATTGCATCTTCATTAAGCTCCAAGCCTAAATAACTTTAGATTTATTTCAAACAATAAAAGTAGGTCCACAGCATAAAGTAAAGTGATCCCCCATTGCTGGGATGAGCTCCTGTCAGAGCACCTCCCGTCAGCGTCTCCGGCTTCACTTCCGCGTCGCCCTCCACTGACGTCACGGCACCCCGCCGGTGTCATGACTACCCGCTGGCGGCGTGCCGTGATGTCAGTGGAGGGCGACACGGAAGTGAAGCCAGAGACGCTGACGGGCGGACGCGCCTGGGAACAGGTGAGTGGGATCATTGCACTAATGCCTTGGTTTGTAATGTATATAAGGTGTTGGTGATAGCCAGTTAGGCTTGTCTGGCCCTGAGGACGGGTGTCTATACCCGAAACATGTTAGCTTAATAAACCTACCTTTTTTCTACTACGATAGAAGAGTCTGACTGAGTGCTGCCTATTCTAACTCTATCTATCAAGATAGATAGATAGATAGATAGATAGATAGATAGATAGATACTGTAGATATTTCTCTAACGTCCTAGTGGATGCTGGGGACTCCGTAAGGACCATGGGGAATAGACGGGCTCCGCAGGAGACATGGGCACTTTAAGAAAGAATTTAGATTCTGGTGTGCTCTGGCTCCTCCCTCTATGTCCCTCCTCCAGACCTCAGTTTGAATCTGTGCCCGGACGAGCTGGGTGCTGTTTAGTGAGCTCTCCTGAGCTTGCTATAAGAAAGTATTTTGTTAGTTTTTTTTTTTATTTTCAGGGAGCTCTGCTGGCAACAGACTCCCTGCATCGTGGGACTGAGGGGAGAGAAGCATCCCTACTCTCTGCAGATAGGTCCTGCTTCTTAGGCTACTGGACACCATTAACTCCAGAGGGATCGTACACAGGATCTCACCCTCGTCGTCCGATCCCGGAGCGCGCCGCCGTCCCCCTCGCAGAGGCGGAAGACAGAAGCCGGGTGAAAGAAGCAAGAAGACTTCGAAATCGGCAGCAGAAGACTCCAGTCTTCACTGAGGTAGCGCACAGCACTGCAGCTGTGCGCCATTGCTCCCACACTACACCCACATACTCCGGTCACTGTAAGAGTGCAGGGCGCAGGGGGGGGGGGTGCCCTGGGCAGCAATTAGAGACCTCTTTGGCAAAAGTTTGCATATATACAGTTGGGCACTGTATATATGTATGAGCCCCCACCAAAAATTGTACATGGAAGCGGGACAGAAGCCCGCCGTCGAGGGGGCGGGGCATCTTCCTCAGCACTCACCAGCGCCATGTTTTTTTCTCCACAGCACCGCTGAGAGGAAGCTCCCCAGCCTCTCCCCTGCAGTTACACGGTAGAAGAGGGTAAAAAGAGAGGGGGGGGGCACATAATTAGGTGCAAAAATCAATATAAACAGCAGCTACTAGGTTAACATTAAGTTACTGTGTTATTCCTGGGTTAATAACGCTGGGGTGTGTGCTGGCATACTCTCTCTCTGTCTCTCCAAAGGGCCTTATGGGGAATTGTCTTCAGATGAGCATTCCCTGAGTGTGTGGTGTGTCGGTGCGTGTGTGTCGACATGTCTGAGGTAAAAGGCTCCCCTAAAGAGGAGATGGAGCAAATATGTGTGTGAGAGGGTGTCTCCGTCGACAACGCCGACACCTGTTTGGATATGTGTATTTAAATGCTAAGGTGAATTTATTGCACAAAAGATTAGAGAACAGACAGGGAATCTACCCAGGTCTGTCCCTATGTCGCAGAGACCTTCAGAGTCTCTCAATGATCACTATCCAAAATAATAGACACTGATATCGACACGGAGTCTGACTCCAGTGTCCACTACGATAATGCAAAGTTACAGCCAAAATGGCAGAAAAATATTCAATATATGATTATTGTAATAAAAGATGATTTGCATATCACTGATGACTCATCTGTCCCTGACACAAGGGTACACATGTTTAAGGGGAAGAAAGCTGAGGTAAAATTCCCTCCTCTCATGATGAAAAAGAGCGGGAATCTCCAGACAAGAGACTGCAGTTTCCCACAAAGAATTCTCAGGGAGTATCCTTTCCCTACTAGGGCCAGGATACGATGGGAATCTTCCCCTAGGGTGTCACATTTGCCCAAAAGGTAGCCCTGACGTAACAGCAATCCTCAGGGATCCTGCAGATAGCGTGCACATTCTGGTACACTACTCAGACCGGCGATTGTGTCGGCATGGGTTTATAGTGCTGTTGCAGCGTGGACAGGTGCCTTATCAGCAGAGATTGAGACCCTAGTATGTTATATATATATATGTATATATAGAGATATATATATTAAAGATGCTGTCTTAAGAGATATATATATAAAAAAACATGCCCAAAGAGACATGAGTCTACTTGGTCCTAGAGTCAAAGCTATGTCGATTTCTGCTTGACGTGTCCTGTAGAATATGCAATGGACAGATGATGCCGACTTAAGAGGCATATGGAAGGCTGAGGATTGTATGGAGAAGGGTTCTCGGACCTGGTCTCCACAGCTATAGCTGGTAATTCTGATATTTTGCCTTATATTCCCTCACAGCCTAGGAAAACATGACATTATCAAATGCAGCCTTTCGAACAAAGAAACAAGAAAGTCCGAGGTGCGTCCTTTCTTGCCAGAGGCAGGGGCAGAGGAAAGAAGCTGCACAACACAGCTAGTTCCCAGGAACAGAAGTCCTCCCCGGCCTCTACAAAATCCACTGCATGTCGCTGGGGCTCCACAGGCGGAGCTAGGCCCGGTGGGGGCACGCCTTCATAAGTTCCGCCACAAGTGGGTTCACTCCCTGTTAGATCCCTGGGCAATAGATATTGTGTCTCAGGGATACAAGCTGGACTTTGAGGAGATGCCCCCTTACCGACGGCCCAGCCGGCTTCCCCCCACGAGAGGGAAACAGTGTTAACTGCAATTCACAAATTGTATCTTCAACAGGTGGTGGTCAAGGTTCCCCTCCTTCAACAAGGAGGGGGTTATTATTCGACCATGTTGTAGTCCCGAAACTGGACGGTTCGGTCAGACCGATATTGAATTTAAAATCCCTGAACATATACCTGAAAAGGTTCAAGTTCAAGATGGAATCGCTGAGAGCGGTCATTGCAAGCCTGAAAGGGGGAGATTTTATGGTGACTCTGGACATAAAGGATGCATACCTTCATGTCCCCATTTATCCACCTCATCAGGCGTACCTCAGAATTGCGGTACGGGATTGTCATTACCAATTTCAGACGTTGCCGTTTGGTCTCTCCACGGCCCCGAGAATATTCACCAAGGTTATGGCGGAAATGATGGTGCTCCTGCGGAAGCAAGGTGTCACTATTATCCTGTACTTGGACGATCTCCTCATAAAAGCGAGATCAAGAGAGCAGTTGCTGAACAGCGTATCACTTTCTCTGGAAGTGTAACGGCAACACGGCTGGATTCTATATATTCCAAAGTCGCAGTTGGTTCCTACAGCTCATCTGCCTCTCCTAGGCATGATCCTAGACACAGACCAGAAAAGGGTTTATCTCCCGATAGAGAGAGCTCAGGAGCTCATGACACTGGTCAGGAATCTATTAAAACCAAAACAGGTGTCAGTGCATCACTGCACTCGAGTCCTGGGAAGGATGGTGGCATCATACGAGGCCATTCCCTTCGGCAGGTTCCATGCGAGGACCTTCCAATGGGACTTACTGGACAAGTGGTCCGGATCACATCTTCAGATGCATCCGTTAATCACCCTATCCCCCAGGGCTAGGGTGTCTCTCCTGTGGTGGCTGCAGAGTGCTCACCTTCTCGAAGGTCGCTGATTCGGCATTCAGGAGTGGGTCCTGGTGACCACGGATGCAAGCCTCCGAGGGTGGGGGGCAGTCACACAGGGAAGAAATTTCCAAGGGCTGTGGTCAAGTCAGGAGACTTGCCTTCACATCAACATCCTGGAACTAAGGGCCACGTACAACGCCCTATGTCAAGCGGAGTCCCTGCTTCGTGACCAACCGGTTCTGATTCAGTCAGACAACATCACCGCAGTGGCTCATGTAAACTGCCAAGGCGGCACAAGGAGCAGGGTGGTGATGGTAGAAGCCACCAGAATTCTTCGCTGGGCGGAGAATCAAGTAAGCGCACTGTCAGCAGTGTTCACACCGGGAGTGGACAACTGGGAAGCAGACTTCCTCAGCAGACATGACCTCCACCCGGGAGAGTGGGGACTTCATTAAGAAGTCTTCACGCAGATTGCAAGTCGGTGGGAACTGCCACAGGTTGACATGATGGCATCCCGCCTCAACAAAAAGCTGCAGAGATATTGCGCCAGGTCAAGAGACCCTCAGGCGATAGCTGTGGACGCACTGGTGACACCGTGGGTGTTCCAGTCGGTCTATGTATTTCCTCCTCTTCCTCTCATACCCAAGGTGCTGAGAATTATAAGAAAAAGAGGAGTGAGAACAATACTCATTGTTCCGGATTGGCCAAGAAGGACTTGGTATCCAGATCTGCAAGAAATGCTCACAGAGGACCCGTGGCCTCTGCCTCTAGGACAGGACTTGTGCAACAGGGGCCCTGTCTGTTCCAAGACTTACCGCGGCTGCGTTTGACGGCATGGCGGTTGAACGCCGGATCCTAGCAGAAAAAGGCATTCCGGATGAGGTCATTCCTACACTGATAGAGGCTAGGAAGGATGTGACGGCTCAACATTATCACCGTATATGGCGAAAATATGTGGCTTGGTGTGAGGCCAGGAATGCCCCTACGGAGGAATTCCAGCTGGGCTGTTTCCTTCACTTCCTACAGTCGGGAGTGACTTTGTGCCTTCAATTGGGTTCCATTAAGGTTCAGATTTCGGCCTAATCCATTTTCTTTCAAAAAGAACTGGCTTCTCTGCCTGAAGTTCAGTCGTTTGTAAAGGGAGTGCTGCATATTCAGCCCCCTTTTGTGCCTCCAGTGGCACCTTGGGATCTTAACTTGGTGTTGAGTTTCCTGAAATCACACTGGCTTGAACCACTCAGAACGGTGGAAGTAAAATATCTCACGTGGAAGGTGGTCATGCTATTAGCCTTGGCTTCGGCTAGGCGTGTGTCAGAATTGGCGGCTTTGTCACATAAAAGCCCTTATCTGGTTTTCCATGCGGATAGAGCAGAATTGCGGACCAGCCCACAATTTCTGCCGAAAGTGGTTTCATCCTTTCATATAAACCAACCTATTGTGGTGCCTGTGGCTACTACTGACTTGGAGGATTCCGAGTTGCTTGATGTGGTCAGGGCTTTGAAGGTTTATGTAGCCAGAACGGCTAATGTCAGGAAAACAGAATCTTTGTTTATCCTGTATGCTTCCAACAAGCTTGGGGCGCCTGCTTCAAAGCAAACTATTGCTCGCTGGATCTGTAACATGATTCAGCAGGCTGGGTTGCCGCTGCCTAAATCAGTTAAGGCCCATTCCACAAGGAAGGTGGGCTCTTCTTGGGCGGCTGCCCGAGGGGTCTCGGCATTACAGCTTTGCCGAGCGGCTACTTGGTCAGGTTCAAACACCTTTGCAAAGTTGTACAAGTTTGATACCCTGGCTGAGGAGGACCTTGTGTTTGCTCATTCGGTGCTGCAGAGTCATCCGCACTCTCCCGCCCGTTTATGAGCTTTGGTATAATCCCCATGGTCCTTACGGAGTCCCCAGCATCCACTAGGACGTTAGAGAAAATAAGATTTTACTTACCGGTAAATCTATTTCTCGTAGTCCGTAGTGGATGCTGAGCGCCCGTCCCAAGTGCGGACTTCTTCTGCAATGCTTGTATATAGTTATTGCTTAAATAAGGGTTATGTTATAGTTGCATCAGGGTTTATCTGATGCTCTGTGATTGTTCATACTGTTAACTGGGTAAAGTTATCACAAGTTATACGGTGTGATTGGTGTGGTTGGTATGAGTCTTACCCTGGATTCCCAAAATCCTTTCCTTGTACTGTCAGCTCTTCCGGGCACAGTTTCTCTAACTGAGGTCTGGAGGAGGGACATAGAGGGAGGAGCCAGAGCACACCAGAATCTAAATTCTTTCTTAAAGTGCCCATGTCTCCTGCGGAGCCCGTCTATTCCCCATGGTCCTTACGGAGTCCCCAGCATCCACTACGGACTACGAGAAATAGATTTACCGGTAAGTAAAATCTTATTTTTCTGTCATCAGGTAGGTGATGTGGTAGATAAGTCTAGCTGCCCGTAAGGGGACAACATTCAGTGATTTAGGGGTGCCAAAATTAAATTATATCTTGGCCCCCCCCAAACCAAAAAGATTGTGGCACCCCTGGTCATTTTGCGGGTATGCTATAGGTTCTTGATGTCACTTTTAATGACACTGCTACTGTAGCTCAAACTATAGGCCTACAGTCCCGGAATGTACATTGGTGTGGTATGCCAAGGGTTTCAGTTCCACAGTCAATTGGAGAGCTCCCTACCTCTGTCTTAAAACAACTGACTCCCTTCATATAGCAGATGCCGCTCTGTCCTGGTGCACTGTGTTTATATAAGAAAACGGATACAGTAGGTCGCCCTCAGTGATAACTGTGTCCATGAATTGTCACTGACAAGGTTCCCAATGCTATTACAGTATGTGACATTTCACACACACATCAGCCTGTTTTATTCTTGTTTTGAAATGTATGTTAGCGTATATATTATACCCAAAGTAGGATCTGCTCATCAGTCTGAATGAAGATGACAGGTGTGGATCTTAATTTTAAATAGCAAGGAAATGATTTTAATGGATAAATAGGTAACATGATGCAGTAAGTGTTTTAACATTATGAGTTAAATGTAAATGCCTGCGAGCTGCTGGACTTTTAATACGGGCAGACTGGCACAAAGTTCTGCACCTCCAGCATCTCGCAGGCTATTACGTTTAGCCCCATAAATATGGTTATAAATTAAAACCATGATTCACGGAAGAGAGAAATATAAAGAAGAGATTATATTCATGTTAGTGCATGTAGAATATTTTTATGTATCAAAATAATTAAAAATAGGTGACAAATATTTAAACTTTTTAGTTTATTTTTTATCTAATGGTAGTTAGTTATGCTGTTAACCATGTGTACTCTAGTAGTTGCCCTTGCTTCTCTTGTGACTGACCATGACCCTCTTGCAGTTGACCAAGCCCCTTCAGTGGTATCCCAAAATAATGGGCCCCTCCATTGCATTCCTCCGGGAGACCTTCAAACCCGAGTCCGATGCTGCTTATGCAATAACTTATTTTCAGCTGAATATACGCTAGATGATATTTTGGATGATTAGTTGTTTTGAGTCGAATTGGAACGACAAATTGCCCAGTGTGTACGCAATATCGCGGCTGAAGATATCTTTAATGATTGGTTGAAATCGTCTAGCGTGTACGCTTACACACGCAATGCCCCCTGTACCAGTGATGCTTACACACGCAATGCCCCCTGTACCAGTAACACTTACACACGTAAAACCCATTGTACCAGTGACGCTTACACACGTAATGCCCCCTGTACCAGTGATGCTTACACATGTAATGTCCCCTGTACCCGTGATGCCTACAACATAATGCCCCCTGTACCAGTGACGCTTACACATGTAATGCCCCCTGTACCAGTGACGCTTACACGCGCAACGCCCCTGTACCAGTGATGCTTACACATGTAATGCACCCTGTACCAGTGACGCTTGCACATGTAACGCCCCCTGTAGCAGTGACACTTATACAAGACGCAACGCCCCCTGTTGCAGTGACGCGTATACACATTATGCTGCACAGTCACACATACACCACATACACATATACATACACACACATACTGTACATACATTATGCACATACAGTACAATCACACATACATATACACAGATGCTGTATACACACACACACACACACACACACACACACACACACACACACACAGATACTGTATACATATACACTCACACACACTTTCACTCACTCTTTCCATTCCAGCCACTTACATAAAGAAGTCTGGCAACTCATCCTTCTGTGGTGCATGCAGCAGCCTGGCCCAATGTAGCTCTGCCCCTTATTCCCATGTAGCTCCACCCCCTTTAGATCCGCCCAGCACACTGCACTGTGAGGTGTGTCTGTCACAGGGGAGGGGGAGAGGAGGCTTCATGATGCCGGCACCGCTGACTGTCATAGAGAGTGACAGGTGCAGCGGCTGGCATCAGCAGGGGAACTCAGCACAGGGATGCAGAGCAGGGAGAGTGCCTCTCCCAGCCTGGCACCTACCTGCTTTGCATCCCTTTGCTGAGCAGTAAGCGCAGATGCTGTGCTCAATATCCCTAATAAGTAGACAGAACAGACAGAGGAATTGTTTTTTAATGTGAAACCAAAGTCTTCTGCAACCTTCCCGGGTTCTAAAGAATTAGATTCCATGGCTAAGGCAGCATGGATAAATCCTGCCAAAAAGTTTATTACCCCTAAACGGGTGTTAAATTCATTCCCTTTCCCTACAGAGGATAGGAGAGTCTGGGAAACCCCACCGACAGTGGATACTTCTGTGTCCATGCTGTCACGTAAGATTGTTTTACCTGTACCTGGGGCTGTTTCTCTTAAAGACTCAATTGATTGCAAGATTGAAACCACTCTTAAATCAATTTACTCTGCAGCGGGTGTAGCCCAACGCCCTATCATAGTATGCGGCTGGATTTCTAAAGCCATGGTAAAATGGTCTGATGAGATTCTGAAGGGGCTTCTTACACTACCTAAGAAGAGATAGTTATATTATTCCAATACATCCAAGATGCTGCAACTATGAGTGAGGCTGTCAAGGAACTTAGTATCATTAACGGCTGTACCACTGTGATGGCAGTATCGGCTCATAGAGCCCTGTGGCTATGACAATGGCCTGCAGATGCTGATTCTAAAAAAGGAGTTAAGAACCTTCCTTTTACAGGTGATGCCTTGTTCGGGGAAGAACTGAACAAGTGGATATCTCAGGCAACTGCAGGTAAATCTACATATCTGCCGTCTACCCAGCCACCTGCCAGGCTTCCCTACCCTGGACACTCCCTGCAGTCCTTTTGTTTGGCCAGATTCAGAGACAAAGCTGGAGGTGCATCCAATGCTGCAAGAGGAACTCATGGTAAGTCCTGTAAACCAGCAGCTGCTGGACCTGTGGACCAGGCCTCAGGATCCTCTTCCACAAAGCCCTCCGTGTGACAGTTGGCCCCAGCAGCAAGGCACCTCTCAGGTAGGTGCTCGCCTTCAACAGTTCGCCCACATATGGGCATAGTCCTGCCAGGATCCTTGGATGAGGGACCTCATATCCCAGGGATACCGGCTGGAATTCCAGGAACTCTCTCCTCTCAGATTCTTCAGGTCAGACTTACCAGCTTCACAGGAAGCAAGGGTTTCCTTACAGCAGACAGTGCAAAAGCTGCTTTCTACAGGAGTTACGGTTCCGGTGCCTCCTCAGCTGCACACAAAGGGGTTTTACTCAAGTCTCTTTGTGATTCCGAAGCCGGACGGCTCCGTGCGACCGATCTTGAACCTCAAATCCCTGAACCCGTATCTTGAGGTGTTCAAATTCAAGATTAAATCTCTAAGAGCAGTGATAGCGAATCTGGAGGAGGGGGAGTTTCTGGTGTCCCTGGATATAAAGGATGCATACCTACAAATCCCAATTTGGCCTCTTGGCATTCCTCAGGTTCCCTCAGGTTCGCGATTCTGGACCAGCAATTCCAGTTTCAGGCCTTGCCCTTTGGTCTCTCCACAGCCCCAAGGGTATTCACAAAGGTTATGGCGGAAATGTTGCTACAACTGTGTATGAGGGGTGTACAAATAATTCCGTACCTGGATGATCTCCTGATAAAAGCAGTTTCAAGGGAGCAACTGCTGCACAGTATCGACTTGACTACTCATTTGCTTACAGATCACGGATGGATACTCAATTTCCAGAAATCTCACTTGGAATCATCTCAGAGAATACAGTTCCTGGGGATGATCCTGGATACAGTGTCTGGACAAGGCTTTGACTATTCAGTCTATGGTCCGGTCGTTGCCGAAACCTCCCATGTTCTCAATTCATCTGTTTACCAGCTTGATGGGCAAGCTGGTGCCCTCCTACGAGGCGATACAGTACGACAGGTTCCATGCGCGACCGTTTCAACTGGATTAGTTGGACAAATGGTCGGGTTCTCACTTGCACATGCATCAACATATAACCCTATCACGAAAGCATGGATATCCCTGCTATTGTGGCTTCAAGTCCCCCATTTGGTGGAGGGTCGGAGTTTCAACATGCAGTCATGGATGCTGTTGACAACAGATGCAAGCCTCCAGGGTTCAGGGGCTGTGACTCAAGGAGCGCAGTTCCAGGGGACATGTTCGATTCAGGAATTTGCTCTTCCAATCAACATCCTAGAACTCAGGGTAATTTACAATGCTCTATTAAAGGACTCATCCCTCCTTCGGAATCAGGCCATCCAGGTGCAGTCGGACAATGCTACAGCAGTAGCGTACATCAACCAACAGGGAGGAACAAGAAGCAGGGCCGCAATGCGAGAGGTGTCAAGAATACTCCTCTGGGAGGAAGCCAACAAAAGGGTCATCTCAGCCATTTACATTCCAGGAGTGGACAACTGGGAAGCGAACTTCCTAAACAAGCACAACCTCCATCCGGGGGAATGGGGCCTCCACCCTCAGGTGTTTCAACAACTTGTTCACCGGTGTCTCCACAGATAGATCTGATGGCATTTCCTCTCAACATGAAGCTCTGTTGTTACTGCTCCAGAACGAGGGACCCACAGGCGGTGGTGGTAGATGCTCTGACGACGCCATGGACTTACCAGTTCATTTACCTGTTTCCTCCAATTCCTCTAATCCCAAGAGTTCTCAAAAGACTCAAAAAGGAAAGAGTTCAGGCAATTCTCATTGCCCCAGATTGGCCTCGACGGGCCTGGTATATGGACCCTGTCATTGGAGGATCCGTGGCCTCTGCTGCTTCTTGAGGACCTTCTTCAACAAGGACCGTTCGTCTATCCAGACTTACAGCGGCTACGTTTGATGACCTGGAAGTTGAGAGGGAGATCTTAACCAGGAAGGGTGGTTTTCACTATGATTCAGGCCCGTAAGTTGGTTACCTCCAACATTACCACCGTATTTGGAAGAAATATATTTCTTGGTGTGAGGGTCGAAAATGTTCTCCTGTGGAATTTCATCCTGCCCATTTTCTACTGTTCCTGCAAGCAGGAGTGGATAAGGGCCTACGGTTAGGCTCCATCAAGGTTCAGATTTCGTCTCTATCTTCTTCTGGAAACAACTGGCGGTACTTACCGAAGTACAGACCTTTCTAAAGGGCGTGTTGCACATTCAACCACCCTTTGTTTTTCCCACTGCTCTGTGAGACCTCAATGTGGTATTGACCTTTCTCCTATCAGATTGGTTTGAACCCTTACATAGGGTCGACTTAAAATACCTAACTTGTAAGACTATTATGTTACTGGCCTTGGCTTTGGCTCGGTGAGTGTCGGAATTGGGGGCCTTGTCCTGTAAGAGCCCATACTTGGTGTTGCATGAGGATAGGACGGAGCTCTGAACTTGCCCACAATTTTTGCCAAAAGTGGTGTCGGCTTTTCATGTGAATCAACCTATTGTGGTTCCTGCATTATCCGACACTTTTGTTGCTCCAAAGTCTCTGGACGTTGTGAGAGCTTTGAGGATTTATATCAAAAGGACTGCTCGTCACAGGAAGTCTGACTCGATTTTCGTCCTTTATGATGCTGCAAAAATTGGTTGTCCTGCCTCCAAGCAGTCCATTGCTCATTGGCTCAGATTGACTATCCAACAAGCCTATACTTTGACAGCTCTGCCGTTGCCGAGTTCTGTTCAGGCCCACTCCACAAGGTTGGTGGGCTCTTCCTGGGATGGCTGCCCAGAGAGTCTTGGCCTTACAGTTGTGCCGTGCAGCTACTTTGTCTAGTGTGAACACGTTCGTTAAGTTCCATAGGTTCTCCACCTTGGCCAGGGATGACTTTCAGTTTAGTCAGGAGGTTTTGCAGGGGTCTCAGCACTCTTCCACCTGTTCTGGGAGCTTCGGGACATCCCCATGGTAATATACTATTCCCCAGTATCCACTAGGACATTAGAGAAAATAGGAATTTATTACCTACCAGTAATTCCTTTTCTTGTAGTCCGTAGTGGATACTGGGCGTCCGCCTCTGTGCTTCATTTTCCTGCTTACCTAGTTGTAAGTGTTATTGGTTGGGTGGCTATTGCTTTCCCTGTTCCATATTTGGTTAGTGTTGCTATCCTTCTACAGTTAGTATTGCTTTCCTCTGTTATGGATAGCTCTGCTATCTTATTGTTTGTGTGTTGGTTCGTTACCTCACCGCTTTATGTGTTACTGTATATCCTTCGCTCAAAATATGTCCGTCTCCTCGGGCACAGTTTCCTAGACTGAGTCTGCTAGGAGGGGCAGGCTCCAGTGGAACCGATCTATACCCCGTGGTAATATACTATTCCCCAGTATCCACTATGGACTACAAGAAAAGGAATTACCGGTAGGTATTACATTTCTATTTTCTTTGTTTTATCAAGTCTGTACAAAGTGCATAATTGGGAGTCAGGGAGATTACTGCTATTTCAGGGAGTCTCCCTGACAATCAGGGAGAGTTGACAATCAGCGAGAATTGGCAAGCGTGCTGTACTTAAATACATTATTCCAGGAAAGAACCAACCCACATAGTCTATTGCCAGTTTGTTACTTACAGTAATAACAGTGGCGTATCTGTAATGGGTACAGTGGGGCCCACACTGCACCCATTTCTACAATTCTTACCTCTCCGGAGTCCCATGTTGGGCATTTTCCTGGCATTTTGTGCATGTGCAGTAGGGAAATCACCAGGAAAATAGCCGCGGTGCCATTTCTCCGAAGACCTGCGCATGCGCAGTAGACTCTGGCACAGCACCAGAGTCTACAAGCGAAGCACTGTCCAGCTGCCGGCTAGAGAGGAGGGAACCCAGATGGAAGCTGAACACAATACGCCCTTTATTACATATAAGAAAAACCAGAGCTGACAGTCTGATCAAATTATTATTAGAGATGAGCAGGTTCGGTTCTCCGAGATCCGAACCCCCGAAACCCCCCCCCCCCGAACTTCACCTATTTTACATGGTTCCGAGGCAGCCTCAGATCTTCCCGCCTTGCTCGGTTAACCCGAACATGGCCGAACGTCATCATCCCGCTGTCGGATTCTCGCGAGATTCGTATTCTATATAAAGAACCGCGCGTCGCCGCCATTTTCACTCATGCATTGGAGATTGAACGGAGAGGACGTGGCTGCGTTCTCTCCCTGAAAAGCTCCGTATCTGTGCTCAGTGTGCTACAAATATCTGTGCTCAGTGTGCTGCAAATATCTGTGCTCAGTGTGCTGCAAATATCTGTGCTCAGTGTGCTGCATTGTGGGGACTGGGGACCACCAGTATATAATTATAGTAGTACAGTACAGTAGGCCATTGCTGTATCTTGCAGCTCTGTGTCAAGTATACTTTATCTGTGCTGCATTATTGTGAGCAGTATATAGTAGAACAGTGCAGCATTTTGGTGACCAGCAGTATACATATAGTACAGTACAGTAGGCCATTGCTGTGTCTTGCAGCTCTGTGTCAAGTATACTATCTCTGTGCTGCATTATTGTGAGCAGTATATAGTAGGACAGTGCAGCATTTTGGTGACCAGCAGTATACATATTGGTGGTCATTCTGAGTTGTTCGCTCGTTGCCGATTTTCGCTATGCTGCGATTTGTTGCTAAATGCGCATGTGCATGGTACGCAGCGCGCATGCGCTAAGTTATTTAACACAAAACTTAGTAGATTTGCTGGTGTTCGAATGATGCTTTTCAGTCGCACTGCTGATCGGTAAATGATTGACAGGAAAGGGGCGTTTCTGGGTGGTAACTGAGCGTTTTCCGGTAGTGTGCTAAAAAACGCAGGCGTGTCAGGGAAAAACGCGGGAGTGTATGGAGAAACGGGGGAGTGGCTGGCCGAACGCAGGGCATGTTTGTGACGTCAAACCAGGAACTAAACGGACTGAGCTGTTCGCAATCTAGGAGTAGGTCTGGAGCTACTCAGGAACTGCAAAGAATTATTTAGTAGCAATTCTGCTAATCTTTCGTTCGCTATTCTGCTAAGCTAAGATACACTCCCAGATGGCGGCGGTCTAGCGTGTGCAATGCTGCTAAAAGCAGCTAGCGAGCGAACAACTCGGAATGAGGGCCATAGTACAGTACAGTAGGCCATTGCATTGCTATTGATATATTACTGGCATATAATTCCACACATTAAAAAATGGAGAACAAAAATGTGGAGGGTAAAATAGGGAAAGATCAAGATCCACTTCTACCTCGTGCTGAAGCTTCTGCCACTAGTCATGGCCGAGATGATGAAATGCCATCAACGTCATCTGCCAAGGCCGATGCCCAATGTCATACTAGAGAGCATGTAAAATCCAAAAAACTAAAGTTCAGTAAATGACCCAAAAATCTAAATTAAAAGCGTCTGAGGAGAAGCGTAAACTTGCCAATATGCCATTTACGACACAGAGTGGCAAGGAATGGCTGAGGCCCTGGCCTATTTTCATGGCTAGTGGTTCAGCTTCACATGAGGATGGAAGCACTCATCATCCCGCTAGAAAACTGAAAAGAGTTAAGATGGCAAAAGCACAGCAAAGAACTGTGCGTTCTTCTAAATCACAAATCCACAAGGAGAGTCCAATTGTGTCGGTTGCGATGCCTGACCTTCCCAACACTGGACGGGAAGAGGTGGCGCCTTCCACCATTTGCACGCCCCCTGCAAGTGCTGGAAGGAGCACCCACAGTCCAGTTCCTGATAGTCAAATTGAAGATGTCACTGTTGAAGTACACCAGGATGAGGATATGGGTGTTGCTGGCGCTGAGGAGGAAATTGACAAGGAGGATTCTGATGGTGAGGTGGTTTGTTTAAGTCAGGAACCCGGGAAGACACCTGTTGTCCGTGGGAGGAATATGGCCATTGACATGCCTGGTCAAAATACAAAAAAAATCAGCTCTTCGGTGTGGAATTATTTTAACGGAAATGTGGACAACAGGTGTCAAGCCGTGTGTTGCCTTTGTCAATCTGTAAAAAGTAGGGGTAAGGACGTTAACCACCTAGGAACATCCTCCCTTTTACGTCACCTGGAGTGCATTCATCAGAAGTCATTGACTAGTTCAAAAACTTTGGGTGACAGCGGAAGCAGTTCACTGACAACTAAATCCCTACTTCCTCTTGTACCCAAGCTCCTGCAAACCACACCACCAACTCTCTCAATGTCAATTTCCTCCTTAGACATGAATGCCAATAGTCCTGCAGGCCATGTCACTGGCAAGTCTGACGAGTCCTCTCCTAACTGGGATTCCTCAGATGGATCCTTGACTGTAACACCTACTGCTGCTGGCGCTGCTGTTGTTGCTGCTGGGAGTCAATTGTCATCCCAGTGGGGAAGTCAGAAGACCACTTGTACTACTTCCAGTAAGCAATTGACTGTCCAACAGTCCTTTGCGAGGAAGATGAAATATCACAGCAGTCATCCTGCTGCAAAGCGGATAACTCAGGCCTTGGCAGCTGTGTTGGTGTTAAACGTGTGTCCGGTATCCACCGTTAATTCACAGGGAATTACAGAATTTCTTGAGGTAGTGTGTCCCCGGTACCAAATACCATCTAGGTTCCACTTCTCTAGGCAGGCGATACCGAGAATGTACACAGACGTCTGAAAAAGAGTCACCAGTGTCCTAAAAAATGCAGTTGTACCCAATGTCCACTTAATCACGGACATGTGGACAAGTGGAGCAGGGCAGACTCAGGACTAAATGACTGTGACAGCCCACTGGGTAGATGTATTGCCTCCCGCAGTGGCGGCACCAGTAGCAGCATCTCGCAAACGCCAACTCGATCCTAGGCAGGCTACGATTTGTATCACCGCTTTCCATAAGAGACACACAGCTGACAACCTCTTACGGAAACTGAGGAACATCATCGCAGAATGGCTAACCCCAATTGGACTCTCCTGGGGATTTGTGACATCGGACAACGCCAGCAATATTGTGCGTGCATTACATCTGGGCAAATACCAGCACGTCCCATGTTTTGCACATACATTGAATTTGGTGGTGCAGAATTTTTTTAAAAACGACAGGGGCGTGCAAGAGATGCTGTCGGTGGCCCGAAGAATTGCGGGCCACTTTCGGCATTCAGCCATCGCGTGCCGAAGACTGGAGCACCAGCAAACACTCCTCAACCTGCCCCGCCATCATCTGAATCAAGAGGTGGTAACGAGGTGAAATTCAACCCTCTATATGCTTCAGAGGATGGAGGAGCAGCAAAAGGCCATTCAAGCCTATGCATCTGCCTACGATATAGGCAAAGGAGGGGGAATGCACCTGACTCAAGCGCAGTGGAGAATGATTTCAACGTTGTGCAAGGTTCTGCAACCCTTTGAACTTGCCACACATGAAGTCAGTTCAGACACTGCCAGCCTGAGTCAGGTCATTCCCCTCATCAGGCTTTTGCAGAAGCAGCTGGAGAGATTGAAGGAGGAGTTAAAACGGAGCAATTCCGCTAGGCATGTGGGAGTCGGACTTGTGGATGGAGCCCTTAATTTGCTTAACCAGAATTCATGGGTGGTCAATCTGTTGAAATCAGAGCACTACATTTTGGCCACCGTGCTCGATCCTAGGTTTAAAGCCTACGTTGTATCTCTCTTTCCGGCAGACACAAGTCTGCACATGTTCAAAGACCTGCTGGTGAGACACTTGTCAACTCAAGCGGAACGTGACCCGTCAACAGCTCCTCCTTCACATTCTCCCGCAACTGAGGCTGCGAGGAAAAGGCTAAGAATTCTGAGCCCACCCGCTGGCGGTGATGCAGGGCAGTCTGGAGCGAGTGCTGACATCTGGTCCGGACTGAAGGACCTGCCAACGATTACTGACATGTCGTCTACTGTCACTGCATATGATTCTGTCACCATTGAAAGAATGGTGGAGGATTATATGAGTGACAGCATCCAAGTAGGCACATCAGACAGTCCGTACATATACTGGCAGGAAAAAGAGGCAATTTGGAGGCCCTTGCACAAACTGGCTTTATTTTACCTAAGTTGCCCCCCCCTCCAGTGTGTACTCCGAAAGAGTGTTTAGTGCAGCCGCTCACCTTGTCAGCAATCGGCGTACGAGGTTACTTCCAGAAAATGTGGAGAAGATGATGTTCATCAAAATGAATTATAATCAATTCCTCCGTGGAGACATTCACCAGCAATTGCCTCCAGAAAGTACACAGGGACCAGAGATGGTGGATTTCAGTGGGGACGAATTAATACTCTGTGAGGAGGGGGATGAACACAGTGAAAGGGGTGATGAATCAGACAATGAGGAGGAGGTGGACATCTTGCCTCTGTAGAGCCAGTTTGTGCAAGGAGAGATTGATTGCTTCTTTTTTGGTGGGGGCCCAAACCAACCAGTCATTTCAGCCACAGTCATGTGGCATCCCTGTGGCTGAAATGATGGGTTTGTTAAAGTGTGCATGTCCTGTTTATACAACATAAGGGTGGGTGGGAGGGCCCACGGACAATTCCATCTTGCATCTGCAGTGCCACTCCTAGATGGGCCAGGTGTTTGTGCCGCCCACTTGGGTCGCTTAGCTTAGTCATCCAGCGACCTCGGTGCAAATTTTAGGACTAAAAATAATATTGTGAGGTGTGAGGTGTTCAGAATAGACTGGAAATGAGTGGAAATTCTGGTTATTGAGGTTAATAATACTATGGGATCAAAATGACCCCCAAATTCTATGATTGAAGCTGTTTTTGAGATTTAAAAAAAAAAAACACCCGAATCCAAAACACACCCGAATCCGACAAAAAAATTTCAGGGAGGTTTTGGCAAAACGCGTCCGAATCCAAAACACGCCCGCGGAACTGAATCCAAAACAAAAACAAAAAAAATGAAAAATTTCCGGTGTACATCTCTAATTATTATAAGTTATTACAATATATATTTATATTAAATAGAATATCTATATCATCCATACATACTGTAATTATAATATTCTCCATTATAATAATTTATTAATGTGGTATAACTACTAGGCCTTTACTCTGTATTAACCTATTTTGACTGTCAATTTTTACTGAGAACTGTGGCATCCACAAATTAGGTTATATTTACTCCTTGAGATTTCTTTTACTTATAAATTGCACTTTAAGTTGACCTAGATCCCATAACGCTATGGTATGAATTAATTCAGTGAGATTACATTTGATCTAGGATACACTGTTGTTGCAATTTAATTGACCATAGGTTTTTCTTTAATTGAGTACTCTGTCATACACAGTTTTGGTCTTGAAGTGATCAGTATTATTTGTTGACACATCATGCGGTTCCAATTGTTTGAAAGTAGAAACTATAGGGCGTCCACCAAATTGTTGGTATTATTGGCTGATCTTGAAGGTGAATATTTAATGTTTCAAATTATAAATACTAATTAAAAATTACTCGGATTTCCCTTCTACAGCAATTGATGTATGTGGTGATAGATAAAAAACAACAGCTGCTATGACTAAACGCATAATTATATTATAATTGCGATAGGAACTGTTAAAACCGGGAGAACTGCAATCTAAGCGTCTTCTGGGATGTGTTACCTCTCTCTCCTTTTAGGTTAATATTTTCCTTACAGGAGTTCACGGAACACAACCACGTACGATCAATAATTATATACCAGGTATGTTTTGATCTTTTGATATTTTCACCCTAGGAAGTATGATATTAGAGGAATTAGTATTTTACATATATTCTTCTTAAATTATTGATGAATACACTTTCTCACACCATATGCTGGATTATACAGTTCTTTCTTAAGGGTGACTAGAAATTACTTATATACAATTTTTAATGATTTATTAAAAGTTAAATTTTAAGCAATAAATATGAAATTTTTCAAATGAGTGCCCCCACAAAGAGGTAAACTTCTTTATCCTAAGCCCCTTTCCTTGGGATACCCTTCTTGTGATCTAACTACTAGTCCCACAAGGTAATATAATGCTATTATTGTTCTTAAAATATTACATTAATAAGCAATATTCATAAATAATTGTTAGTAATTCAACATAATAGTCACAATCGTCGTTAAGAGCAGCTCAGAGAATTAATGTAGAGCACTCACGGACAAAACACAGTCCTCCATTCTTCAGCCAGAGTAGATAGAACTGGGCAGCCCCGTGAGGCTTTACCAGCAATATGAGGTCTACTACTTTCTCTGACATTGCTGTTCATTACTGCACTCGAAACCAAGATGTGTGTAGTGGGCAGAGGCAAAGAGGAGTACCAGTACTAACTCCTTACACATGTTTCTGCAATAAAGGGTGATTTCATAACTATTAGGGTTCAATACAATACATAAAAAACCACTTTACTTCATGAAATACAACGCTCCATCTCTTGTGCAACCAACACATTTGCTAAATTCCACACACATAACCATAATATATGCACATGCAATCAATGGAGGAATTTGTGAATGGTGGGCCCAGGTGCAAAAATTTGCTTTGTGCCCCCCTTCTCTGCCCCACCCCAAGTTCACAATAGGCCACATGGCAGTCTGTGGCAGGGAGAGGCAGTGGGTAATGGGGAGGGGGTGACAGGCAGTGGTGAATTTCCCATTTGGCACATAAGGCACGTACAGTACCTAGGAGTGGCACTTGTTTGGGGGTGGCACTTGGATGCTTGTGTTGGTACTGACAGCCCAAAAATACCAGTAACTGCAAAATATTTCCATGGTATGTATGCCATCTTGAATGGTGCGTAAATGGGTAGGACATGCACATACTGCCCCTGTAAGCTGTTCTACATAGTAAATATGTATACATAATTTAAAATAACTAAATTTCATAGAGGCTTTTGTTTATTATTATATTAAACTGGCTATCATGAAATGAGGGTTTATAACCAATCAATAAAAATAATAAAATTAGGCAGGCAGTGTTGTGCCTAGGGAGGCCTCACACCTAAAACTGCCCCTGGTGACAGGGAGAGGCAGTGGATGATGAAAAGAGTGACATAGGCAGTAGGAAACAGGGAGAGGGTGACAGGTAGTGGGTGAGAAGGAGAGGGTGACAGGAAGTGGGTTGCAGGTACAGACAGTAGGAGAGAGTAACAGGTATAGGCAGTGGATGACAGGGGGAAGGTGACAGGTATAGGCAGAGAGTGACAGGGAGAAGGTGATAGGTATAGACAATGGGAGACAGGGAGAGAGTGACAGGTATAGGCAGTGGGTGATAGGGAGAGGGTGACAGGTATAGGCAGTGGATGACGGGGACAGGGTGACAGGTATTGGCAATTGGTGACAGGTACAGACAATAGAAGACAGGGAGAGGGTGACAGGTATAGGCAGCACGTTAAAGGGAGAGGGCAACGGCCCTCATTCTGAGTTGTTCGCTCGTTCTTTTTCATCGCATCGCAGCGAATTTCTGCAAACTGCGCATGCGCAATGTTCGCACTGCGACTGCGCCAAGTAAATTTGCTAAGAAGTTTGGTATTTTACTCACGGCATTACGAGGTTTTTTCTTCGTTCTGGTGAACGTTGTGTGATTGACAGGAAGTGGGTGTTTCTGGGCGGAAACTGGCCGTTTTATGGGAGTGTGTGAAAAAACGCTGCTGTTTCTGGGGAAAACGCGGGAGTGGCTGGAGAAATGGGGGAGTGTCTGGGCGAACGCTGGGTGTGTTTGTGATGTCAAACCAGGAACGAAACTGACTGAACTGATCGCAGTGGCAGAGTAAGTCTCGAGCTACTCAGAAACTGCTTAGAAATTTCTATTCGCAATTTTGAGAATCTTTCGTTCGCAATTTTGCTAAGCTAAGATTCACTCCCAGTAGGCGGCGGCTTAGCGTGTGCAATGCTGCTAAAAGCAGCTTGCGAGCGAACAACTCGGAATGAGGGCCAACAGGTGTAGGCAATGGGAGACAGGGAGAGGGTGACAGATATAGGCAGCGAGTTAAAGGGAGAGAGCGACAGGTGTAGGCAATGGGAGACGGAGAGGGTGACAGTTATAGGCAGTGGGTGACAGGTAGAGAGTGACAGGTATAGGCAGTGGGTCACATGGAGAGGGTGACAGGTATAGATAATGGAAGACAGGGAGAGGGTGACAGGCATAGGCAGTGGGAGACAGGTAGAAGCAGTGAGTGGTTGATAGGTATAAGCAGTGGGAGATGTTGAGGGTGACAGGTATAGGCAGTGGGTGACAGAGAGAGGGTGACAGGTATAGGCAGTGGGAGACCTGGAGAGGGTGACAGGTATAGACAATGGGAGACAGGGAAAGGGTGACAGGTATAGGCAGTGGGTGACAGGGAGAGGGTGACAGATATATGCAGTGGGTGAAAGGGAAAGGGTGACAGGTATAGACAATGGGAGACAGAGAGAGTGACAGATATAGGCAGAGGGTGACAAGTATATACAATGGGAGACAAGGAGAGGGTGACAGGTAGAGGCAGTGGGTGACACGGAAAGACAGTGAGTAACAGAGTGAGTGAGTGAGTGAGTGAGTGAGTGAGTGACAGGCAGTGAGTTATAACTATATTGTATATACTTCAATTGGTTTACCAGGGACCAGACCAGCGTGAATAGTGGCAGATATTAGCAAAACAGCGTTTATTACCCAAGTGAAACAATTTAATGAGGGCATGCATAATAAATCATCTAAATGTGTCTGAATTTTTACATAATAAAAAACAAAACTTTTCTAACAGGGAAAGAACAAGAAAAGGCATTAATGTAACTGTCTAATATACCTAAAATAACTGTTCTTGCAATTTTGACTACAGTATACAGTATACCTATAACAATAAATTCTGTCCATGAAACTGCAATCGTAAAGTAAATAGGAAATGTTCATGCTTGAGGATCTGGAATAGAACTTCTAAGGGATTCAAGGCCAAGACAAATAAAACAAATAAAAGAAACCAACTCTGTGGCATCTCTCCTATTCAATGTTAAACCAGCAAGTACAGTACTGGGGATCAGTACTAAATGCCGCCGGCCGGAATCCCGGCGGTCGAAATACCGACGCCGGAATCCCGACCACACAATCCTGACAGGGGTGGCGACCGGAACGCAGCCCCTTGCGGGCTCGCTTCGCTCGCCACGCTGCAGGCACACTATTATATTCTCCCTCTATGGGTGTCGTGGACACCCACGGAGGGAGAATATGTTGGGATTGTGGCGGTCGGGATTGTGGCGGTCGGGATTCCGGCGACGGTATTTCGACCGCCGGGATTCCGGCGGGCGGCATCTTGACCGCATCCCCAGTACTGTACCTTAAAGCAGTACAGACTCAGGACACAGGGGAGTGATCTATTAATCTTCTATAGTCTGTCCCATCTCAAACATACAAATGCAGTTGGAGCCAGGACGTGTGCCGCCCTTCCAGCGACTGCTACAGTGATGGGACAGACCATAAGCTAGCCATAGAGGAGGACATACTGCCAATTGTTCCACTTTGTGTGCAACAGTCACGTTTTTTCGATTCTGAGTGGATCCTGGTCACAGGTCAGATGTTGCCACCATGTTTGGATTCAAAATTTATTCAAACCATTATCATCCCAGTGTCGGATCTCATGAGTTTTGGATATGGGTGCCATGTGAAATTCCTATGGGCAGACTGCTGATTGGCTGGGAGAGCCAGAAGTGTCATGACCATTGGTGGTGGAACTCACCCCATCCCCACACCTGGCGCCTATTAATAAAGGGACTGCATGCGCTGCAAAAAAGGGGTGTGGTCTCAAAAAGAAAGGTGCGTGGTCATGCGATAGTATCCCCAATTCACATTATGCCACACAGTAGCACAATCTTATTCACATTACACCACATAGTAGTGTCCCTTATGCATGTTATGACATACAGTACTGCCCCTTATACATGATACCCACAGTAGTAGTGCCACTAATACACATAATACCCACAGCAGTAGTGCCCCTTATGCAATGCCCACTGTAGTGGTAGTGCCCCTTATGTAATGTCCACAGTGGTAATGCCCCTTATGCAGAGCCTATAGTAGTGGTGCCCCTTATGCCCCTTGGAGTGATGCCAATTATGCAATGCCCCTAGTAGTTATGCCTCCTGTAGTAGTGCCCCCAGTAGTAATGCCCCCTGTAGCAGTGCCCCCAGTAGTAATGCCCCCTCTAGTATTGCCCCATCAGTAGTGCCCCAGTAATAATGCCCCCGTAGTATTGCCACTAGTAATGCCCCCTGTAGTAGTGCCCCTAGTAATGCCCCCTGTAGTATTGCCCCCATTAGTAGTGCCCCTGTAGTATTGCCCCAGTATTAATGCCCCTTTGGTAGTATTGCCCCAGTATTAATGCTCATTTGGTAGTATTGCCCCAGTATTAATGCCCCTTTGGTAGTATTGCCCCAGTATTAATGTCCCCGTAGTAGTGCCACACACTAAAAAAAAACCCCACAATACTCACCTTAAGCCCCGATTCTGCATCCGACCGCTGCTGACCATCTGCTCTGGCCACCTGCTCCTCAAAACTATGGGAGAGATGTCATGACACCTCTCCCATAGTGCACACTGCAGGACTCGGGAGCCGGAAACCAGAGCTCAAGAGTGTACTCCTGTCTCCAGCTGCCACTGTGGTGAAGGAGCCGGGCGCTCACTGGTAACGAAATCTCAGCGGGTGGCCGGCATCTCCCTGGGCCCCGGACAGCACATTTTGGGTTAAGTGGGCTGGAGGAGGCGGAACTATTTCCTTCGCCAAATGGAACTGATGAAACGCAGTTTCACCCCGTTTTGGCTCACTTTATCCCCTGGTCTCAGTACTTATGGCCCCGCCATCTCAATTGCTATGGAGCTATCGTTGCTTAGAGGTCCAATACTGCAACTTTTGTTCCCAATCAGATGCAGATCACGCAAACATCGGCTCCCTGAATGAATGTATGTTCAACACAACTAAACTACCAGCACCATTTTATCTGCATATTAAATCGCAGTCGCAGCCTGAGACACGCCCTGAAAACGGTAGCGACACACCACTCATCGTAAATGCCCACAAGTAGTCCATGACTGTGAATTACTTTGCGAATAGATCCTCACCTTGGTGCGTGTGCAGTGCACCTATAGAGCATGCACATCGGTCGATAATTGCTCAACTGCGTAAATATCAGCATACAATACAACTATGAATCAGACCCAATGTGAGGTGTTTTCAAAGGAATATATACTCTATCTCGGTGGTCGGGATGCCGACAGTCACATGACCAACAGCAGCATTCCAACAATGAAGATCCCAACATCGGTGGAGGTAAGTATTCCTACAGAGATACAATTCTAAATTAAATTCCTCCTTAAGGATTAATTTTGATGGTTCCAGTACAGCTAAATACTGTAATAGTTACAGAAGAGAAAGGGTAGTAGGAAGAGACCATTAAGATTTAACAATGGTACACTGTGTGCTATAAACAGGGGTAACTACCGTGGGTGCAGGGTGTGCAGCTGCTATGTTTTGAGGGCCCACTGCTTTCCCTGCACCCAGTCACTGGTTGCATCCAAGGCCCGTAGATCCCCTTCACCCACTGCCAATAGCATAACCCTCCCCTTCCCTTATTCCCCCAAAGCTGCAGCCACACAGAGGATTCAACATGGAGGGGGGCTACCTGGCTGGCTCCGAGTGCTGCGATTCACAAATATTTAGTGGGGGGGCTAATGCTGGAAGTGCCCTCCCCATCAGAGACTTCTGCTGGAGTCAAGTAGTGCTCACTCCCCTCCCTCTCTCTCTTTTTCTCTCTCCGTGATGACACTGTCTCTCTCTCTCTCCAAACTAGGATTTTTGTCACCCGGGGCAAGGCAATAATGTAGCGCCCCCCACCCAGAAAATGTAGATCTCTTTACTCTAGGAAAATTTTCAGATGCTTTTTTTTAACACTCCTGTCACTCAAATGGGCAGTAAAATATTTATGTTAAGTGCCACACAATGCCCCAATTCGTATTATGTGATGCATAGTGCCCCAAATCACATTATAGGACAAACTGTGCCCTAAATCACTTTAAATAGCACATAGTGCCTCCAGTTCACATTATATGCTTCACAGTTCCCCCAATTCACATTATATGCCACAACACTCCCCCAATTCACATTATCAGCCCCATTGTGCCCCCCATTTAACATATGTCACACTGAACCCCCAGTTCATATTATGGGCCCTACTGTGCCCTCAATTCACATTATGTGTCACACAGTGCCACAATTCACATTACATGATGTAGTGTTCCCAAATCACATTATACAGTACATAGCACAGTGCCCCCAATTCACATTATTTGCCTTATAGTGCACTCAATTCACATGACATACTCCATGGTGCCCCCAGTTCACATGATATGCCCCAAAGTGCCCACAATTCATTTGATATACCCCACTGTGCCCTGAATTCACATAATATCTCACAACGCACCCCCAATTCATATTCTTGGTCCCTTTGTGTCCTCACTTCACATTATATGCCCCACTGCATCCCCAAAACCACATAATACACCCCACTATGCCCCCAAATAACATCATATGCCCCATTGTGCCCCCAGCTTAAAAAAATACATCAGCTTCTTTCTTACTTACATGTTTCTCATTCCATTTCTCTTCTTAGCAGAATCTGCAACTGAACCTGACTAGGGTCCTTTATTCAGGATCAGTATGAGACCCCGGCTGTGTGTCTCCCAGCGGTCAGGAGACAGACGCCGGGATCCCGACAGCCGGAATAGCGATGGCGAGTGCAGTATGTCCCCTCGCGGGCTTGCTGCGCTCACCACGCTTCAGGCCCAATGGCGACCTTTCGAACAACACAGGGTTATATTCCCCCTTGGGTGATGGCGTGGACGACCACCCGAATGGGAATTTGATCCGGCTGATGAGATTCCGATCGCCGGTATTTCACTGTGTGTAGGGATTCTGGCGTCAGTCTCCTGACAGCCGGGGTCCTGACAACCGGCAAATTGACTGCCTCCCCTTTATTCATAACACATCTAAGGAAGTTAGTTCAATACCTTCCACATTACAGAGATAAATCTTAGCAGTATATAGTGCTATAATAACAACAACAACAGTATTTTGCAATAATTTCAGATGCCCAAGGAAAGAATAAAAACACTATAGTAATTCAACATGTACATGTCAGACAACCTATATACAATCCCAACTCCCATTCCAAGCTCACTATTCATCTCTCACACTGAAGATACATATAACAAATTGAGAATTATGGAATGACAATAAAGAAAAGAGAAGACAGCGCAAAAAATGTGTATTGCTCAAAGTGAAATAATAAAAAATATAGAAAATATTTTTATTTTTTATTATTCCTCTTTGATATGTATACAATTTTTGTGCTGTCTCATTTATTACTTTTAGGTCATTCACCTTAGTAAAGGGTGACTACCCTATACAGCAGGGATGGGGAACCTACGGCACTCCAGCTGTTGGTGAACTACACATACCAGCATGCCTTGCTACAGTTTTGCTATTTGGCCATGCTAAAACTGTTGCAGGGCATGCTGGGATGTGTAGTTCAACAACAGATGGAGGGCCCAAGGTTCCCCATCCCTGCTATATAGGATAGCAGCATTTTGTGTGTATTTCCCCACATAGAAAAAATCTAAAAAACATCGCGCTATAAAGTATATAAATATAAATGTGTCAATACAACAGTAAAAATTAAGTTTGAAAAATTAAGTTTGAAAGAATGGCTGTGGAGTTGTCAGAAATGAGGTCGGGAGACTGTTTATATATAATATAATAAAATACCTTTTATTTTATACCAAATAATCCACCAAGTGGAATGTAAGAATAAAACATATATATATTTAAGAAAGCATCAAATAGTTAATATATATAGAATATTCCAGAGTACATAGGTAACTGTTGTAACAGCTCTAATGGATATGCTGTAATATAATTAAATAGATACTTAAGTGTCCTTTTTAGAGACAATGTGCATCAATGGTTGCAATCCTTTGCACGATTCACATAAATACAGCTATTGGCTTAAAATGCCGGCGTCCCGGCCACGATAATTAGTTCAAAGTGGGCTGGAGGTTTTATATTTACCGCCTGTAGCTTTCACAAATGTGAGAGAAGTCGTCCCTCCTTTCCCGGTGGTGAGGCTATCACCGCCCCGGGCGTGATGTAACATATGTCCGTGATACGGATGAGAGTCGAGGGACTCACCGATCTCTCCCGCTGAGATAATGTTGCCGTCTCCCCTCTCCCGGTGGTGAGGCCGTCACCGCCCCGGGTGATGTAGTTCGAGGGTCCATAAATGTTATCCGCAGGACTCCTGCTGTCAGTACATTGTAGCGTGATGGTGTTCAGCTGACAAGCTGACAGGCGGGTGGATAGCTAGCCAACGGCAATGCAGGAAGGTGCTGTTTAGTAGTAATACGGCAGCGGGATCTCTGTAAATAGTTTCCAAAGCCAAGTGTGTCCTATCGAGGTGGACCAGTGCACTACTGATTGTCCAGTATAGCGTCAACGCGTTTTGTTCCACAATGTCTTGGGACTTCCTCAAGACTACCATTTAGTTAGGATGTTCCTCTTTTATAGCTAGCAGTGATCGCTAGTTAATTAATTAATTACAGCTGTTTGCAACAAATTGTTATTTTTCTCAAGTCTCTAAGCTCCCATATAAATAGGTATCTATCCTTTATTTATTTCAAGATGCTCTATAAAAATATTATACTAATAATAAAAATAAATATACAACTATAAATAAATAAAATAAAATGAAATGAAGTGCATTTAACAAAACGGTCTCCCAACCTTATGACTCTATTTAATAGGATTTAAAAGAAGCGCTTATAGCTTTAATATGTCTCATATCTGTATATTTTTTTTTTATTATTAGTATAAAATTATATTACAGCATATCCATTAGAGCTGTTACAACAGTTACCTATGTACTCTGGAATATTCTATATATATTAACTATTTGATGCTTTCTTAAATATATGTATGTTTTATTCTTACATTCCACTTGGTGGATTATTTGGTATAAAATAAAAGGTATTTTATTATATTATATATAAACAGTCTCCCGACCACATTTCTGACAACTCCACAGCCATTCTGTCAAACTTAATTTTTCAAACTTAATTTTTACTGTTGTATTAACACATTTATATTTATATACTTTATAGCGCGATGTTTTTTAGATTTTTTCCATTTTGTTTATGCTAGAGACCCTAACCAAGTCTCAGAACATATGCTGCTGTTTATCTATACTGGTTGTATTTACACAAAAAATCTTTTTACATATATATATATATATATATATATATATATATATATATATATATAAAAGTCTATTAACAGCGCCAGGAGAGTGGGACTGGCATACCACTAGGGATTTTATCTCCTTTTTATACCCTATTTCCCTATATAGGCACACACGTACCAAATATATGCATTTTTAGATTTACATTGTGGCTATTTAAAAGCACCTTCAGGGCTCCTTTTCTCTTTTTATGTATTTTTTATAGAATGGCAATAATATGATGAATCTGCAGACAATAATTATAGTGATATGATCAATAGTCAAACCATTCAATAATTTCAACTTGACGTATTTTCAACCAAAAAATAATAGGAGCACAGTACTTTTTAGATTTAATGAGCATTATTTATGACAATACAGCCAAGCCACAGCTAAAAATGAGTGTGCCTTGATCTGTGTGCTTTGTTACATGCTAGACTGGTGGTCCCTGTTATCCTTTCCAATGCTGTCCCTTCATAGCTTCATAGCCCTCCCGTTGACTGCAACGCTCCCTGGAATATATCAGTGCCTCCACTCAAACCTTTAGGTTACGATGTATGACCGTAGTTGTAGGGAAGGCTTGAGAAAACCCTATATCACATTCCACTTTTAACACTACTTTGTGACCTTCTCCCGACCTTATGGATAACGGGAGGGGCCCCAGCCGCCTACCTTAATGAGCGAAACCAGGAAGGATATCACCTGGTACCTTCACCGTGGCATCTCTTTGGTATAAGCTTTACTTAATAATTCTGGGTTCAACAATGCGATATAATATCAACTTTACTTTAAGGGGTCTATTCATGTAGCAGAGAAAAGCCCTGTTTTGCGGTAAACAGGGCTTTTCTCTGCTTACCGCAATTCACAGAGCCGGTTACCGTGGAGAAGTCTCTGACTTCTCCAGCGGTACCCCCGCTCTGTGCCTGAATCGCATCACCATACTTTTGTATGGTGAGTGCAATTCATGAAGGTGCGGAAAGCTCTGCTTTCCGCTTCTCCATGGAGTTCAGGTTCGCCATCTGAGGACGGCGTAACCTGAACTGCGGTGCGGAAACGTCAGGGAAGCTCAATGCTTCCCTGATCGCTGCTCGGCACCTCGTGCTGGCTCCGCCCCCCGACCTCCCAGCAACCACTGCGGCCTGCCGGGAGGTCATCCAGCTGCGCATGCGCAAAGGGACCGTCGCTGGACTCCGCGCATCGCAGTGAGGGACCGCCGGAGAAGACCTCACCGCAGGAGCCCTAGACACCGCAGCGCATCGTCGGAAGGGTAAGTATACATGAATTGCTACTTATCACGGCTATACATCGCATCGAAGCGATGCGATGTATAGTGATAAGTAGCAATTCTGATTTCGTTTTCTACATGAATAGACCCCTTAGGGGTCTATTCATGTAGAAAACGAAAACATAATTGCTACTTATCACTATACATCGCATCTCTTCGATGCGATGTATAGCTGTGATAAGTAGCAATTCATGTATACTCACCATTCCGACGATGCGCTGCGGTGTCTGGGGCTCCTGCGGTGAGGTCTTCTCCAGAGATCCCTCCCGGCGATGCGCGGAGTCCAGCGGCGGGTCCCTTTGCGCATGCGCAGGGTGTTGACCTCCCGGCCGGCCGCAGTGGTTGCTGGGAGGTCGGGGGGCGGAGCCAGCGCGAAGTGCAGAGCAGCGATCAGGGAAGCATTGAGCTTCCCTGACGTCTCCGCACTACAGTTCAGGTTACGCCGTCCTCAGATGGCGAACCTGAACTCCATGGAGAAGCGGAAAGCAGAGCTTTCCGCACCTTCATGAATTGCACTCACCATACAAAGGTATGGTGATGCGATTCAGGCACAGAGTGGGGGTACCGCTGGAGAAGTCAGAGACTTCTCCACGGTAACCGGCTCTGTGAATTGCGGTAAGCAGAGAAAAGCCCTGTTTAACGCAAAACAGGGCTTTTCACTGCTGCATGAATAGACCCATTAGTGTATTATAATTATCGCATCGTTAGAAAGGGTTAGGGGGTGTTACTTTACCCAGACTTCAGCTCCTCCTTCGGGGTGGTACTGGGCGTCACATATGGTCCCTCCCAGTTCAGAGAGAGGGGCGGCGCTGGTCACCAGGATCTCCTTACCGGGATCTCCTTCCTCTACGGCAACTCCCACGGACAGGGACCTCTTGGGCACAGTCTCCGCCCATCCACGTCCGTCAGTTCCATCCGAGCCTCCGCTCCCCCAGCGCTGCTGCCTTCGGTTGTCGCTCCAGTCACCGCTGGAAGTAAATACAGCTCCCTCCGATAACGTGGTGAACTGTGGTGCGGCTCACTCCTCGTCTCCTCCCCGGCACTTAACGTGAGTCCTCAGCAGTCATCTGTTCTCCGTCCGTCCCTCTCCGCGGCTGCCTCTGACGCATCTCAATCCTCTCTAACCGACTTTTTCTTCTCGCGGTTCACCCGCGTGCCTCTCCTATCCTCGTTTCTGCCCTCGAGCCCCTCAGCTATATACTCCTTCACATCCACCCATCCCCAGTTGATCAATGAAACATATATATACTGTTAGCACTCTAGGCATATTTACACAGGCTTTACATTCATTTTATATTAAACTTCACATCTGTTCTCTTATAACCTGACATGCACATTTACAGTGGTAAGCTAGTTACAGTAATACCTGTACATTTATAATAGTAATCCTTACATTTCTCCCCCTGGTGACATGCAGAATAATGTATCTACAATTGCGTGTCAACATTTGCTGTTACCAACATCTTATCACACCCAAAATATGGCCACGGAGTCACCATTGTGGGGTGGACAACTCGGGGTGCAACAGTAGGATTCCCCAAACTATCATAGGTTAGTATCATGGGGGGCCTATGTGATCTTTTTGATCGTTGTCTCTGTGGCAGGGGTAGACTCACGTCTATGTGGTTTTCAACCTCTATGGGATCCGAATCTATCTCGGAAATGTCTTCAGGGATACTACTAGACTCAATTTCCCTATCAACATCCCTACTTGTTTCCCCCCACTCACAAGGGATGAGTTCCATGTCCATCCTTGAGTACATCTCAGGCTCAACCACCTCGTATCCGAAGTCTTCAACTTCCCCCTCTGGAGGGGGTGAAACGTATGGGACCTCACTATAAAAGTACCCTGTCCCTTCCTTACGGTCATCGATGGAAATCCCATCACCAAGATAGAGTGTCTCTGTGGGGGTTTCTACAACTGGAGCCGTTGTTCTTGTCTCTCCGCTCTTATTCAACTCCTCTTTACCAAACAATATATTTTGTCTAATGGGTAGTAAATGATGACGATGATACGTAACCATGGGACCATCTCCATCCTCTGGTATCAATTGATATACGGGAATACCCGGTAGTTGCTTGATCACTTTAAACGGAGTTTCTTTCCATCGATTAATTAGTTTCTGACGTCGAGAAGCCCCAAGACGTTTAACAAGTACTCTATCTCCGGGCAGTAGTACCTGTTCTTTCACCTTTTTATCGTAATTGCATTTATTTTTATCACCCTGCTTTAGAGACGCCTTATGGGCAAGATCGAAAGCTTCTCATAGTTCTTTCCTCAGTCGTTGCACGTATTGGGTATGCGTAGGGTATCGAGGGTGAGTGGTGTTCGTCCCGAGGCAAACATCGATGGGCAACCGTGCTTCCCTCCAGAACATCAGTACACAGGGAGAGTATCCCGTGGCCTCATTCACAGTACAATTATAGGCGTGGACCAGTTGACACACGTGTCGCCTCCATTAAACTTTGTCTTTTGTATTGAGGGTCCCTAGCATGTCCAGGAGGGTTCTATTGAACCGTTCGGGCTGGGGATCTCCCTGTGGGTGATATGACGAGGTTCTTTGATCTTGAGACAAGACATCCAGTCCCCCCATTTCTGCTTGTGATATCCAACAATACATCAAGGGCAGAGCAGCTGCTGTTGCTCCCAACGAACTTACAATTTCCCGCGGTCTATATTGTAGAGTCGCCATTTGATGACATAGACCTTGTACTGCAGGTGCCGGAACCTCTACCCACTTGTCATTACTACTTTCAGCAATAGGATTCGATAATCGCAATAAAGCATCTGCGTCGATGTTACTAACCCCAGGCCGGTATCTTAGGGTGAAGTGGTAGTTTGATAGGGCCGCTAGCCACCGATGTCCTGTGGCATCTAGTCTTGCGGTGGAGTTTATATAAGTCAACGGGTTGTCGCAGTCGTCCTTGTTGCTGTTGATACAGAACTCCCCCCAATCCATCGAACGACGCATTGATGTGAAGCTCATACGGCAGTTCAGGATTGGCATAAGTGAGTACGGGGGAGTGTGTTAATCCATGTTTCAGTTGAAGAAAAGCATCCTTACACAAGCTATTCCACTGATCCCCGAATTCCTCTTGGGGTTTAAAATATTCCGATTTGGTCTTAACTGATCTGGGCCCTCTTCCATGTTTCACCGGGGGGTAGCCTTTTGTCAATTCCGTGAGCAGTCGAGCTATGCTGGAGTATTGTGGTACAAACCGGCGATAGTAGCCACAGAACCCTAGAAACAAATGCAGGTCCTTCAAGTTCTTTGGGCGTGGCCACTGCCCCACCGCTTCAGTCTTGTCTGGATCCGTCGATATTCCTTCCCGGCTGACAATATGTCCCAGATACTTGACAGTGGTTTGACACAGTCGACATTTATCGATGGATAGTTTGAGTCCCTTCTTCTGCAATCTATCTAACACTTTCATCAATCTGACATTGTGCTCAGCGAGAGTCCTCCCAAAGATGATGATATCATCCAAGTAGACCAGTACTTCCCTGTAACACATATCCCCTACTGTTTGTTCCATGGTTTGTTGAAATGTTACAGGGGCCCCTTTGACCCCTTGCAGGAATTTTGAGGAATTCGAAAAATCCAATAGGGCAGATGAAGGCTGTCTTGGCTCTATCCTCTGGTTTCATTGGTATCTGGTAGTATCCGCACCGCATATCCAGTACGGAGAACCAATGGCTGCCTTGTAGACAGTCCAGCGCTTCTTCTACCTTGGGTACAGTGTACTGATCTGCAATCGTCCGGTTATTTAGGGTACAATAATCGATGCATAACCATATGTCACCGTTTTTTTTCCGAGCCACCATGATGGGAGAGGCATAAGGACTCTCAGAATTGGCTATTACATGATTCTCCAACAATTTCTTTAGATGTTGGCGTACATCGTCGAAGTCAGCCGGGGCTAATCTGCGAGATCTCTCATGGAACGGCGTGGTATTACTCAAATTAATTCGATGTTCTACACATATTGCCGTCCCTAATTCCCACTCATCTATTGAAAAAACTTGCTGTCGAATTTGTAGCTCCTCTATTAACTGGTCCTGTTCCTTTAGACTGATATCTCTACCCTGGAAACACGTTCGAATCTTGGAGAGAAAGCATTCCCTATTGGTATCTTCTGATTTTGTTTCTATTATAGTACAAGGGGTAAGGTTACCTCTCCGTATAGCAGTGGTAACCATAGATAAACTCCCATCACACATGGAGGTGAGTTCTTGATCTTGTTCCAGGCACCACATCGACAGCATCTTAAACAGGTTAGAGTGGTCCCAACAATATTCACAACAGTTTCTCTGTCCCCCGGAGGGTCAGGGCACACCAGTGCTACGAGGGGTAATGGATCAGAATGATCTGTCAACAACGGTAGGAATTCAATGTGTGTCACTACATACCCCAAATATGGGTATTTTTGGTTGCTCAATCCCCAGATCGCTAGACCATCGACTGGTGAGATGGGAATATCTGATAAATGGTTATGATACCAGCTCTCAAAGATTATAGATACCTGTGACCCGCTGTCTAATAAAACATTACAGGCCTGTCCATTGATGAAGGCTTGTACCAATGGGGCCTTTCCCAGCATTCTTTCAGGGATGTTCTCCCACTGGGCACCCCCCATTGCACTCACTACTATTGCTGGGGAGTTGGTGCGGGGTTCACCAATGCCCCCCCCCCCGGTGTTTTCCGGCGAGCTTTCATTTCAACCTCCACGTGAACTAGAACCTCTTCCATAGTTACCATTCTGTGGACACTCGAACGATCGATGTCCCAACTGTCCACATCGATAGCAGAGAATATGATTCCTATCGTCTTGCCGCCTGAAGTACCCTCTACCTCTCCCGCGTGGGGCTGTCCCAGAGACGTTACTCTGCAGAGTGATTAGTTGATCCAATTTTTTTGTTTGTTCCTCCAACAGCTTGTACAATTTCTCACTCTCCATAGGGCCTCCCGGGTTGGGTAACACAACCTTCACCCTTCTAATGCTCTTCTCTCTATTATCAATTTGAACTTCCTCGAGCTTTACTTCCTTTATCAATCTACCCAAGGTTGGGGTCGAGTCCCGACAGACTGCATCGCAGTCGTTGAGCAACCGGGTTGTAAGTCATAGCCTCCCGCAGCAGATGTTTGATACGTTTCTCATCGATCTCTGAGGCATCAATCCCTCCTTTGTCCATCAATTTATACAATATTTTATCCAGACGGTAAATATAATTGGTGAGAGACTCAGCGGGTTCTTGATAAGTCTGATTTAGTCTAGCCAAGATGTCTCCTACGTCTTCTATGGTCCCGAAAGAATAATCTAGGGCATTGAAATAGTCTTTCAAGGTGGCACTGGGATTACTTCTCCGTGTAGCATGGATGATCCCCATGGCGGGGCCTCTCAGACTTTCCACAATCCGTTGCTTCTTTATGTGTTCTGGGCACCTCCACTCTTCTGAGTGCTGTACAGCGGCCTCTCGCCAAGTGTCATATCCTTCTTCTCCAGTGGGTACTGGTATTATGCCAGAGAAAACTCTGAGCCTTCTATATCCTCCCTCATAGTGCCAGCGTTCAGAGTGACTGACCATTCTGTCCATTACAGCATCTACTTGCGGCTCTATAGATTCACGTGGAAGGTTACTGGTAGCGGCCCTAGGCAGGGAACCATCCCCCGCATTCTGGTAGTCTCCCCCAACTCTCTCAGTTCCATTATCATCGATGGCTACTTGGGCTTCTCCCTCAGTCTTTCCGACTTCACTAGGCCACATTATTTGCCACCTTCTGCCGGGTACTCCTTCCACTAATATTTCTGCAGGAATCAGTGAGGGGTCCAGGTATTCCTGGTTGGTTATCAATATAGCACATATATCCCCAGTGGCGCCTTTCCACTTATCAACTATGCAGGGAATTCTTATCCCGCATAATTTCTGTACTTCTTTAATTACTTTGTCATCTGGGATGCTCTCAAAGTTGCCCACTATACACACACTTTGGCGGGGGTTCACCCCCTGATCTTTGCACCAAGTGTGAATGTCCTTTTCCAATATGACCTCCATCATATTCCAGAGGGCTGGTATATATTAGTGATCTCAGCAGTGCCTCCAAATGTAGCCCTCCCATTGACTGCAACGCTCCCTGGAATATATCAGTGCCTCCACTCAAACCTTTAGGTTACGATGTATGACCGTAGTTGTAGGGAAAGCTTGAGAAAACCCTATATCACATTCCACTTTTAACACTACTTTGCGACCCTCTCCCGACCTTATGGATAAAGGGAGGGGCCCCAGCAGCCTACCTTAATGAGCGAAACCAAGAAGGATATCACCTGGTACCTTCACCGTGGCATCTCTTTGGTATAAGCTTTACTTAATAATTCTGGGTTCAACAATGTGATATAATATCAACTTTACTTTAAGTGTATTATAATTATCACATATACTGCATGACAATTAAACTGAACATTCAAACTGAATATTATATATACATCAATATCATTGTTATAACTCTGTAGTGCATTTCCATATCTACACTTTGCTCCCCATTATAAATGATATATTTGCAAATATATATGTAATAGTCAGTGCACTGGTACTGTCTCTCTTTTCTTCTCTCTCAGTCTACTAGCGAGGATCAGTATCCTAGTCCAACTGTAAACTGGCCCTACAATATTGAGGCAACTAGTCCCGCAGTTTCAACCCTAATACAACAATGGGTTGTAGGCAGTAGGAGTTTAGTCTACTCTCTTTTCCGCATCCAAATTACGTCTATCACACGTTAATCCAGCACTCTGTCCTTGTAGGCAATAACGTGGCCCGGATGATTTATTATATCACCGTTGTTCGTGAGGACCAAAACTGTTTACCCGTTAGTCTCTTCTATTAGGGATGTTGGTAAAGGTGATAATCCCTTTGTAACCGTAGTACTACTGTAATCTAGAGTAATAATTCCAATATTTATGCTTTGTTTCAGGGGGAGTCCCACCCATGAATTTCATTGCAATCTCCCATGAATGGGTTCTGCCCACGTACATGTCTGCGATTTCCCAAATGGGTAAGTATTCCAGGTCTAGAGTAGGTATTAATTATGTATTTCTCCTCTAGGTAATACTGCTTACTGTGGTGACAGGGTAAGTATTGAGATCTGTTTAGACTCCTACTAGTTTAAGTCACTGACTTGGTTATGCAGCATAAATGTCAATATATATATATATATATATATATATGTGGTTTCTCTTCTTGCTGCGATATCCTCTCTCACCCGCTGCTAGCCCTAACTGCCCCCCCAGCTGCTCGGCATCGTTAGAAAGGGTTAGGGGGTGTTACTTTACCCGGACTTCAGCTCCTCCTTCGGGGTGGTACTGGGCGTCACATATTGTCCCAGTTCAGAGAGAGGGGCGGCGCTGGTCACCAGGATCTCCTTACCGGGATCTCCTTCCTCTCAGGCAACTCCCACGGACAGGGACCTCTTGGGCACAGTCTCCGCCCATCCACGTCCATCAGTCCCGTCCGAGCCTCCGCTCCCCCAGCGCTGCTGCCTTCGGTTGTCGCTCCAGTCACCGCTGGAAGTAAATACAGCTCCCTCCGATAACTCGGTGAACTGTGGTGCTGCTCACTCCTCGTCTCCTCCCCGGCACTTAACGTGAGTCCTCAGCAGTTATCTGTTCTCCGTCCGTCCCTCTCTGCAGCTGCCTCTGGCGCACCTCAATCCTCTCTAACCGACTTTTTCTGTTCACTTGCGTGCCTCTCCTATCCTCGTTCCTGCCCTCGTGCCCCTCAGCTATATACTCCTTCACATCCACCCATCCCCAGTTGATCAATTAAACATATATATATATATATATATATATATATATATATATATATATACTGTTAGCACTCTAGGCATATTTACATAGGCTTTACATTCATTTTATATTAAACTTCACATCTGTTCTCTTATAACCTGACATGCACATTTACAGTGGTAAGATAGTTACAGTAATACCTGTACATTTATAATAGTAATCCTTACACAATGCTGTCCCTTCATAGCTTACATCGGTCCCTCAAGTTGTCTGGATGGGTCCCATGCTGTGCTGCTGGCAATAGTTGCTTGTTTTCACATGAGGAGCCCGCTGTCGCCAGGACATGCTCACCGCCATCTTGCCTTCAGTCAGCTGATCACTTTTCATACAATCATGTACCTAATTCCTGCACACAACTCCAGTGGCCTGTTGTCATCCCTATTTAAGTGTCTCCCTCACTACTGATCATTTGCAGGAACAACTGTCCTCATGGTTCCTACAGAGTGTTAAGGCCCATACACACTGGGCGATTTTGAGCTGAAAGCAGCTCACCTTTGGTGTTTTGAGACGCTTTAAGCTCTAAACCGCCCAGTGTGTATGCCCCGGCGATGAGCGCTGATGCACGCCCCCGCTTCATCACCGGAGGCCGCCATTCATCTGCTGGTGTCACCAGCAGAATAACGGCAGGGTGGACGACTTTCCATAGCGTCCTGCTATGGAAAACCGTTCACCCCCGCTGACATCGCTGGGCATGGGGGAAAATCGCTCAGTGTGTATGCACTGAGCGATTTTCAGCCCAGCGATGTCAGCGATCATCGCTGTGCACACACACTGGGCAAAAATGCCCAGTGCGTATGCACCGTTAGTCTATTTCCTGTGATGGCTACCTCAGTTCCAGTGTGCTCTTCTTGTGCCTGTGCACAAACACAGTGCCATCTATCATAGCTGGGTGATATCCTCATTTTCCAGTGAATCATCAGATGCATGTGCACAAACGCAGAGACAATTCTCATTGCTGAGTGCTCTCCATAGTTTCCATTGTATTCTCTGCTGCTCGTGCACAAACCCATAGCCAGTTACCATAGCTGCGCGCTCTTCAGACTTCAGTGTGCTGTACCTGTTCACAGCTCCAGTCACCATAGCTAGATGCTCACCACAGACTCCAGTCACTCACTGCTGTCTGCCCTGTGCACAATCCATTGTGCGCATTAGTGTAACAAACTCCTCTGACTTCCAACTTTCTGCATTTCACCTTAAAGTGATCCCTAACTATAGGAAATCCTGGAATTGAAAAATGATAACTTGCTTTACTTACAAACACAAATCAGGTCCATTGTGTGCTGTAGGTTTTCTTTTCCTTTTTTTACTTCTGTATTACTGTATTAATCTTTTATGCTATGTGCATTGTTTTTGATGCCTGTAAAGTGCCATGGGTCCTGTTGGGGAAAGAGCGCTATATAAACACCTTTTCTGTAGGAAGACCCACTTTATGACCTCAAAATTAGATAATGTCTAGGTCAGTGGTTCCCAAACTTTTTTGACTCACGGCGCCCTAGAGAATCAGAATTTTTTTCACGGCACCCCCTAGGCATTAAGTTTCTTATTGAGAAATTTAGAAAGAAATATAAAATGAAGTAAATTGTGCCTATATGTCATCCTTGGGTTCACTTGTGTGGTGGGGGATAGGATTTGCTTCTGTTTGTCCACATAGTTTATGATTAGCAGCCACCAGCACTGGTTTTGCCTATTACATTGACCGTAAATAATTTGAATTGGTCCTGGATCATAAACTCAGGACGCCCCTGCAAGTGTCCTGATGTGCCCCAGGGAGCCATAGCACACAGTTTGAGAACCACTGGTCTAGGATTTGCCCCAGCACTATGAGCATTTACTTCTTTTCTTCATTAGTGCTACTGGAGTCCTGTCTCTCCTACACCCTTCACCTTGCCTAGTGGTGACCTGTAACACCCTTCATACAAAGTATATCTGTGTAAGGCTACATTTGCAGTCACTTTTGTGTAACTGACACACTGTAATAGCACTGATAAGATTATTCCTCTTCCATTACTCAGCACTATACTGTAACTGTGAAGATTCTTCTCCCTTACTGGTCCAATAACCATTTATGGATTGCATTGCAAATTCAGTGTGTATCAAGCAGAGCATCTTCACATCCCAGTGCAGAGGAAATTAAGTCTCAAGTGAAGGTCTTTGCTGATTTGCCCCACCAGTTCCTGAACCTGTCCTTCATATCCGTATACGGCACCAGTGCTAACAGTGTCAGGTGCCCCTCATCCTCCAAGGCTATAGATCAGCAGTTGGAACTGGGCCCTAGCTATGACAGTCTATAACATCCCTTTTTTCTTCTGCAGACAAGGATAATAACTCCTTATCCTCTCGGGACAGATTCTAAAAGACGATAGCTTGGATCTGTGAAGCAGGTACGCTAGAGGGATTGAAAATTGAAAGAACGAGCTGGGGGGGGGGGGAGTTTTGGAAACTATTTGTGTTAACCTTCTGCTAACCGACAATGGGGCCGTAAAACATTTTTAAAGAAATGATCAAACCCAGATAGATGCAGTATGGTATGTCATAGGTTAAATATAGAATTTCATTTTAGACCCAGGTAGTTGTAGCTGACATCTGTTAAAAGTTTATGTACTTTAATACACACTAGTATTTTCATGATTTTATTTCTTTAGCTAAAATACCCAATGCCTTTTGTACAAATAGGTATGCAATGTTAACATGTTAAAACAAAAAGTAATATTATGGTTTTGTACTGATGTCAACATTGGAAATGGTTAAACTAGGAAATGACTAGGCAATATAACGCATTATTATAACATAATAATATATAATAACACTGCAACACCCAAAAAGATTTGAAACCATAACAATAAATAATAAATATTACTACGCTTAAAAAAAGAACATCAGACACAGAGCGAGTCACACAGGTATACATAACCTACAGTATATTCACTTTTCTATGAGAAAATATTTAAAACATTGCCATAACAATAAATAATAAATATTACTACGCTTAAAAAAAGAACATCAGACACACGGAGAGTCACACAGGTATATATTACCTAAATTCACTTTTCTATGAGAAAATATTTTAAACATTTAAGGTAGTATTACTAATTATAAGGGTTCAGCTTTTTGGTAATATTCTGAAATACACCTTTACAATCGCCCAAAATGATTTCAGAGATTCCCATTAATTTATTTTATTTCACATTCACCAACTATGATTGGTAAGCAGTGGTATTTTTTCTTCTGATCTCTTTTGGTTGAAAAGCAGCATTTAAAGTCTCCAGCATCCACAAGGTTAATGCCTATGCAGAGAACTGCAACATTATTGCAACAAAACAATGGTTTAGGCTTCTTGACGCATTCTATTGTAGAGAGTAAAGAAAGGAGGAGAATGTCAGTGACAAAATGACTGACTTATGAGTTTAGCAAACATATAATGGCATAGTAGAATATATACCGTACAGTAAAATAATTTACAGTCTACTTTGAGTTATTCTTTATAATACATGTGTTCATAATTTGCACTGAAGTAACAACATGAGAAGACAACAATTATAAGCAATGACATTCAGATGCTGAGCTGATTATACACCTGTTTGTTGAGTGTATCTTCCCCTTACAACCGAATTGCATTCAGCCCTACATTAGCCCATAGTCCCTATTTATATTGGCATTTATGCACTATTTCTCTAAGTCATAACAAGTTTAGCATATGGCTTTTACACTGACTACCTTTGCTGCGGGCAGGTCTGCTTTGTGGTGCTGCGCATAGTTGCCCAGGTTATTTGCTAAGGAAGACATTGTCCCCGTGTGCAGCACTGCTTAGGGGGACTAATGTCCCCCTTTGTAGCAAGCGGCGCTCCCCAGGGACATCTTAACAGCATTGTACGCCATAAGCAAAGCAAACACTGGCGCCCCTACACATCCTTTCACAGGAATAAGTTTAGAGAAAAAAAGAACATAATTTTCTCCTTTTGCAGCCCCACACAGTCTCTTCACATGCTTCAGTGAATGGCTCTCTGCACTCTGATTGGTAGATAGCACCAACCATCCACCAATCAGCATGCTGACAGTCATTCACTGTCTGGCTGCAGGCTGAGTTGGCTGGTAAAGAATGCTGCCTGGCTGCTGTGATTGTGTGTAATTCACAATCAGAGCGAAGAGGCAGCATTCCATACCTGCCTCCCAAGAAACTTGAGGAACTAGCCTGGAAGGCCAAGCCCACCCCTGCTCAAAGGTCCCTAGTATCGTGGGGCCCTGGTGTCGAGTGAGCCCATACTTTAAGATGGCCCTGGTGCTCCCTGTGGAGCATAATATTTTGTTCACTTTTTTTTGTTTGAGGGGGTGAGGACACACCTACCTGGATTTGCCCATGTCCCTAGGTACTTAGGCCCAGGGCTGCTCTCAACAGTCCTACACTGATCCACATTTACACAGATTCACAATGACAATGACTGACTCACAAATTCATTCTGGCAGTAGCTGACAACAAACCAACAATGATGGTGTCTGATATACAGAATGGCAATGACACACAAACGGACACTGCTCAGCATCCCCTCTTCCCTTAGTCGCTGCTCTTCATCAGAGTGACACAATATAACCTGCACTCTTCGCTTAGTATCACAGCAGTAACTGAGTCTGATGATGAGGCCTACACTAAGAAACCAGAATTCATACCATTGCTGTTCTACTGTATGTGTAATTTGCATCATTAGACTGTAGTGCTGCATGACTGAACCTTGGGGGATGGATTCCAATTGCTCATTTACATAAAAAAAATTTAAGTTAATACTCTTTACAGGGCCAGATTAAGGGTCACGTGTCTCGGGCTCAAAATGATCAATGGCCTATTGTGACAAGTGGAGGAGCTGTATGTGGGCATGATATTGGATTACCTGTGGTTGGGATGCTGGTGGTCAGAATACTGATAGCAGCATCCCGAAATGCAGGATCCTGACACCTACGAGGTAAGTATAGTAAGCCCAACCCCCTACCTCGTCTAACCCTAACCCTCCCTCCCAGCAGCCTGACCCTAAACTACCCCCCCCCCCCCCTGCAGCCTAACCCTAACCCTCAGTAGCCCCAGCATACTTAACTTCAGGATAGCAGCAATCGGGATTCCGACGCCAGCATTGCGATTGACGTCGGGATCCCAGCGTCAGTATTGTTAGCAGTATCGGGATTCCGACATCGGTATTCCAGTTGCCATCATCCAGAACGCCGGGAACCTAACCGGATCCTGGGCATGACACCCGCTACACTATTAGCCCTGATGTCTACCTAAGTATATAAAAGTAGAAAAATGCAGTATTTTGCAAGAACAACTATCATGATTATGGCCACCATTTGGCCAGTGGGCAGTCAGTTATTATTATGCTGTCATCATTATGGGCCTGTTTTTATGTGGCGGCCTGGGGTTGTAGTCCCATCTGCCCCATCGTTAATCTGGCCGTGCCTCTCTATTGTGAAATTTGCACATTCTAATGGTTGACCATGTTGATAATACAGGGACAAATATTTTGTGGAGACTCCTGTTAAGAGTGGAGACTCCTGTTGTGGAGACTCCTATTACTAAAATGTTATTAAAAAATAATACAGCAATTAAATCAAAGTAATCTTGTTTATGAATACTTTAATATTCTATTCTACAGAGAAATACAGTATTAAAAAAAATCTGATTTTTTTTTTTTATTGCTTCTACATATGGTGTGTTAACCATTGAAATATGACTCTGGGGCTTCTATGTCAATTGTTGTAGATGAGGAGGCCCACATAATTACACCTATTCCCGCCATAGTAACTACTAGTGCTGGGACACTGAAAAGTCACCACATATTGTAACCAGCATAATGGGCATATCCAATTGTCCACAAGATTTTCCTTATGCTGAAATAAATGCACCTATCGCGCCCAACTTGTGTGGCAATTTTGGCTGTTAATAGCCGTGTTAATTATGAAGAAATATGGGTAAATCAGCCTTTACCCTAAAAAACTGCAAATAAATATTGGCTAACAATATAAATTGTATTGCTGAGCTGAAAAAAAAATATTTGGGTCTCTTAAAAGGTGTTCAAGGTCTTTTAACAACAATGAAAAATGTATAGGAAGCAAGTGTTTTTCAGCAAATAAATGTTCTGATTAAATACATGTAAGCTGATTTTTGAGTCATTTTAAGCCACTATTAAAACTAGGTTAAAAAAACACATGTTCCTCCTACCTGCAGTGTAAGTAGACATTATTAATTAAAAAGTAAAAGTAGAAAAGGACAAACATATCTCTGTTTCTCTAACTCTCTAATACCTTTGAATTAAAAATCTATTTATTCAGCGCTTCTATATCCAGGAGAATAAAAACAAAACAAAACATTAAATTGTAATATTCTTTTTCAACTGGTGGGAAAATCTAGAAATATATATTTTTCATGATTTTATATCTTTTTCCCTAGCCAATTGGCATATATTTTTGTTTCTGTTGCCCAGAAATAAAACTCACTGAAGAAGACCAATCTGCTTGTGTAGATGAAAAAAAAAAGATATTCTCAGTGAAACCAATGCAGCATGAAACCATGACGTTAAATCTAGTCGTAATGTTGTAAACCATCTCCAGTCTTTTTCATTATATACTAAAAGCAAAAGTTGTTATTCATCAAATGGCAGATCCAATGTAAGAAATATTTAACAATTCTTCTACAATGTGTGAATAAAATAAATTCAGGTAGCAGCAGACGCCTGTATAAATTACCTGTAGAGTTGACAGTAATTTGTGAACCATAGTGAACTGTAAAAATGCACAAAGTGTTACACACTGTGTTTACATGAATAGTGTGCAACCAGATCTGTGACACAATTATGTACTGAAAACAGTAAGCAATGTGATTGTGGATCTCTGATTTCTCGTATGACAGCATCACCAGTCATTAAAAAAATAAGGAAATATAAAAAGCAGGATATAGGCTTTATAAATATAATTACATAATTATGTTTCTAATTAATACATAATAATTGTTCAAAGACTATATTGTTGTAGTGATCTAATTGTATATGCACTGTAAGCTCCAGCAGTACAGTCCTGCTTACATCTATGCTGCTAGCAGACAGATATAGTTGTTGTGGTGGCCTCTGCAGAGTGGACATTGTCAATTCACATCCTTCTCTGCTCTGATTGAGTGAGGGTGACAGGACATTGCGTAGGACGCACTCCAGCAGAAGGCTGTAAATTCTGCAGAGGCTGGCAGGCTGATCTTGTTAAGGAGAAGTCAGTTGGGGGGTCAGCTGAGAAAAGGAGGGGGGGAGCAGTCGTGGTGGTGGTGGTGGGTGGTTGTCTGTTGATGATTGAGGAAACTGGGAGTAAATTCATTTTGCTTGGGGCATTTTGTCAACTGCCAGTGTCACCATTCAAAACCAGTCACCCATCCCAGTCTCTCCTTTGCAGAGGTCAGTGGTTTGCCATAAATCACAGCTCTGCATAGGAATCAGCGCATGAAATAACAGCGAAGGGGGACTTATTCTGAATCAAAATGACTTACAATTTTCTCCAGGCTCCTTTAAAGAGGATGGATAACCGCTTCCATGCCAAACGGCAGGTCTGCAGAACACAAATTGCCATTACCTTCTTATGTGCAGGAATCATTTTTGGCTGTCAAAGGGTTAAATAATAAATCCTAAAAGACTGGAATATAAAATTCCTTCATGCTGTAAATGATGCTTTCTGTGTGTTAAAATCTTTGCTTTTAATTTTAACACCTTAATTGTATATACGGTAAATGCTTTACACTTAATCCGTTTATATTTAAATATAGTCCTCATACAGTTTGAACGTCACATTGTTATAATTTAAATTGTTTTTTCAGAAGCCCATCTGTTATATAAATACTTAATAATTAATTGTATTCAGCTTTAAAGATTCAGTATTAAAGCTTTCTTTCTGAATATATTAATGCTATTTTGACAAGGTGAATACTCATGGCATAGTGTGCTCTTATTAACCCAAATGCTACAGTACATATTATAATTCAAACCTTGCCTGTTCATTATAATCGTGTATATTATATGAGTGTTATAAGTGTTTCTATACATTGTGAACTTGTGCCTCTTTCTCTGAGGTAATGATATTCCTCTAGTCAGCTGCAGGCTGGCACTGGTGGGCATGCTTACACCTCTGCTGTCAGGGCAAACTGTTTAGTGCACACCTGTAAGGTACTGTTTCAATTTTACCTGCTCCCTTCCCTGTTATTACAGCTACCCCTACAGTTGGCTTAGGGTCACTCCTGGCTCCCTCTTCTGCGCCTACTCTCCCTGCCTCTGTCTCTCCTGTTGTTACTGCTAGTGCTCCTAATTCATACTTGCCTACTCCCACGGAGCCAGTGGGAGACATACAATTATTCAGGGTAGTCTCCCACACCCCTGGAAGAGTGGGCACGCAATCCTACGTTCTAGTGAAGTGGGCAGAATGGGTAGAATAATACCGCAAGGAGGGGGCGTGGCCTTGATTCTATGATAATAACATAATTTGTCTCCTCTTGAAATATGCACAATTTGCAGCATTTTCCATGAGGGTGTGGGGCCTAATGACCCACACAGTCCAGCCCACCTCCATCTACACCCCCCTGCATATGCTCTCCAGGAAAAACTAGAAAAGTCAGCAAGTACGGTATGTTCTAACTACTTCAACCATGATTCTGTTTTAACAGAGGAGGGAGCCTGTCTGCAGACTCCGAGTGGGCCCCCTCCTCTCCACGGTGCAGTATGTTCCGGCATTCTGTCTGAGTCTACTGCGCATGCGCAGGTCTCCGAAAACATGATGCCTGCCATGTTCCAGAGACTAATTGCTACTGTGCATGTGCAGCGGTGAGTTTGGCTGTGACTTTTGCTGCGGTGGCAGCACGCGACATGGGACTCTGGAAAGGTAAGTATTAAAACATTGGTGTGTGCGGTGTGGGCCCCCATGCATACTGCACACATTGCACCCATTATAGAAACGGGTGTGGTTCATCAAATCGACAGTGTCTAGGTCGACAATGTTTAGGTCGACCATTATAGGTCGACAGTCACTAGGTCGACATGGATGGAAGGTCGACAGGGTTTCTAGGTCGACATGTGCTAGGTCGACAGGTCTAAAGGTCGACATGAGGATTTTTTTTTTTTGGTGTCGTTTTCTTCGTAGAGTGACCGGGATCCCAAATTAGTGCACCATGTTCACTCGCCATGCTTCGGGCATGGTGCCTTCGCTTCGCTCGGCACACTTTACCATTTCAGTCGTAGTCCACGTGGATTGTTAAGTATGAAAAAATTCAAAAAAAGAAAAATTTTTTGAAAAACTCATGTCGACCTTTAGACCTGTCGACCTAGCACATGTCAACCTAGAAACCCTGTCAACCTTCCATCCATGTCGACCTAGTGACTGTCGACCTATAGTGGTCGACCTAAACATTATCGACCTAGACACTGTCGATCTTCAGACCGGATCCCTATAGAAACGCCAATGATTCTGTTCCACCCTTAGGTTTGGGCATGGCTTTTTCGTCATCTGCATGTTAACCTGACCATGGATCTGTGACCAATCTGCCATCCAGTGTCCAGATTAAGCTGTCTGTTCCAGTGCCCAGAGTTAGCTGTGTGCAGACACCATAGGAGTATTCAGCTTTGGGCATTCTTAAATGGGTCCTGGTGTGCTGCCCCGTGTCCTGCTGACTGGGTAATTGAAGGTTTACAAACATGTTAGTGCAACAATGTGGGTGTAGTTCAGGACATAAATTGTTAATGAGCCACTTTGTTGCTGGCTGTGTGTCTTCTGGTCACATTAGTGTTGCGCTGCCATACATTGAATGTTTAATTTTAAGTGCATCAAGTCCCAGTTGTCAAGAACGCGGTGGCCAATGCCCTCTTCAAAGGTAGCTCGCACCACAGACTTGTAACTTGTGATGTCTGTCCCCCTTATGTTTGGCAGGTCATAAGGCCTATATAGAGGGATTGGCTCTGCGTGCCATTGTCCCCAGTATGCTCTCATATTTTACATCTACTTGGGAGGAATGGGAGAGATTATGTGAGTCTAGAGCTCTGGCTGGTAAGTCTGGTGAGGGCAATGTACTCCTGTGGGTGTTCGAAAGTGCTAACTGTTAGATCCCTGGCTGTTAATTTCCTTCTCTTTTCATTTCTACTGTTGGCCTTAATATACCACATTTTTTACGTCTATAGAGTCCTAAAAGGTTGGCCCAGAGCTGCCCCAATAAAGGGCGATGGCCGTCAGCCCATTGATGTTTATCTGCTACCCTCTGTCACAATAGGAATTGGGTCTGTTTGTTTTCCCAGACTTAGATCAGTGCTTAGGTCCACCTATGAAGCTGAGGGCTGAAAGCTGGGCGGTCAGACAAAGTTTCTGCGCATATGCAGGAATCAAATTTACTGCTTAAGTGAAGATAGATGCAGAGTAGGGTACCCAGTGACATTAGGACTGACCTCTGTGTTGACACCAGATACTGGAAGGAGACTGCAGTACACTGGATAGTGCCGAACTGGTGCTGGACTCTTGAGCGGTGCTTTAGAATATGAGACAAACAGTTGGACAAATACTGGTGGCCTAGACTGACCCTGAAGGCTCTTCAGCAATAGGCAGAGTAGTGGAGTCTCTTGGTAGAACACCAGAATGATACGGTGAGACTATAGTTCAACATAGAGCTGGTACTGATGAGGCTTAGACTGAGTACCAGGTTGGTACCGATGGGACTTTGGCTTAAAACTGGGCTGGAACTGGTAAGATGTTAACTGGACACCAGGTTGATCTCGATGAGATGGTAGCTGGACACCGGACTGGTATCGTTGAGACTTTAGGCTGAACACCGAGTGGTACCGTTGAGATGTTAGCTGAATGCTGGGCTTGTTCCGCTGAGATATTACCTAGACACCAGGCTGAATTAATGAAGCCTCGCCTGAACACTGGGCTGGTATCAGTTAGACTTTAGGCTGAACACCGGGCTGGTAACCATTGAGATGTTAGCTGAATACTGGGCTGGTTCCGTTGAGATATTAGCTAGACACCGGGCTGAACTGATGAAGCTTTGCCTGAACACCGTACTGGTAGTGGTGATGATTTGGCTGAACAGGAATCTTTGGGCGGAATTACTGAGGAAACACTCTGGGGTGCGCAGGTAGACAAGAGAGCAGAGAGCCTTATTAGACTGGCGGCTTGCTGACTCAACAGGGGTCTCCTTTATGGAAACTACTGAAAGCAGAATGGCGAGGAGTGCAGGAACTGGTTTCTTATTAGTGGAGCACTGGTCAGCTGATCTGACCAAACATAGTGATGCCCACTCTCTGGAGCCAGAGGGAGACTCGCCACATGGGACACTGGGACCCTCCGAACCACCAGTACACAGATGCCAGCCGGGACAAGGAGAAAGAGCCGCCAGAGGACAATTTTCCTGCAGCAGCCGCAGCAGTGAAGACCAAGCGCTAGGGGACCCCCTGCACACCACGGAATGGACCCGACAGTGCCTGGACCAGTAAGCAATGGGTTCTGAATCTGAGGTCTCCTGGAACCATGACACCCTCTTTACTAGATGCACTAGATGCAGTTTGTTCCTCCCCTATTAGGTGCTTCTTTTTCACCTTGCATTTGCCATGGTTTCCATGCAGCCTTGCGAGTTGGCACACTTATGGCAATTTCAAATGTGCAGAGTTGCCATTGCTTTTCTGGAATGTTTTGGAGCATTATAAGTGTTTACTTCTTATGATTCATTACTCCAAGACTGATCAACTGGGACATAGCAGTTGGTTGTTTCTGGTGGTGTATGCAGATCATCAAAAAACAAGTCATATCTAACAAGCTGAGTTAGGGTAGGACAAATGAGTGGACAATATTCATTTCCACTTTGATTTAAAAAACTATCCAAAAACGTCAGCATCAGTGAGTCAAGTTCCACTGGTCCTCCAAATGGATGGCTATAAAGTCAGAAAACAAGTCTTCACTCTCTGCAGTGGATCCTGGAAATCTTTTGGTTCTGCGGTGATATATCTGCTTCTCATCTTATGCTGACTGCCACAGGATTTTAATTGGATACTTGGATGTGTGTTATATGTTAACACACTTTTAACCTTGTAAGAGTGTACAATAAATAGTTTTCTATTTTGAACCAAACAATATGTCACTATGTGAAATTTTATTCCTTACATATCATTGCCATTCTGAGAGTCTTGATAACATTTATGGCTACCTTGAAGGATTAAGAAACTGAATTCTTTGTTTTATCAGAGTGGATCATGGAAGGGAACTGTATTACTACATTTCCAGTGGTGACGGACTCCTTTTTAAATTTTGTGTTTTATTCTGGATTATACAATGAGGTGTTTGTTTGTTTGTTTGTTTGTTTGTTTGTTACATATATTGATTGTACATGTTAAAAATCACTTTGTAAGCACATCACCTGTTGGCAAATATTCTACACTTATTTATTCAGTTTTGTTTTAGTGTTTTGAGTGTAACTATATTAATATTCGTTTGGGCTGCTGTGACCTTTTGAGGAGTACTGATTTTGATTATACAGTACCTTTTATATATTTAGTTAATTTTAAAAACAAATTCATAAAAACACTGCAATAAAACAGTATAAATAGGGAGAATCACTTCATATCGACTTCCAGTTGTAATAAAGCATATAAGTAGCATCTTAAGTAGATCTCAGACACAGTAACCCAGGAAGACATCCTTAGAAATCCAGCCACATACTGTAGTTATTATGTTTATGTAAGTCCCAACAGTCACTATGCCGGTGTGGTTTGATGTATGAAATGGTTTTTTTCCAGGTGAGTGGACTAGGGGCCTAATCCAGACCTAATCACAGCAGCAAAATTGTTCTCTAATGGGCAAAACCATGTGCAGTGCAGGTGGAGTAGATATAACATGTGCAGAGAGAGTTAGATTTGGGTGGGGTGTGTTTAAACTGAAATCTAAATTGCAGTGTAAAAATAAAGCAGCCAGTATTTACTCTACACAGAAACAAAATAACCCACCCAAATCTAAATTTTTCTGCACATGTTATATCTGTCCGCCCTGAAAGCTCATTATTTTGCCCATTAGAGAACAATTTTGCTGCTGCGATCAGGTCTGAATTGGGCCCTAGGTAGCATTACTATCTGCACAGTACCCACTATCTGCCTGGCTAATATATGCTGATTGGTCCCCACTTACCAAGTTCCAGTCTGCTGCGGTCTTGAAGGGATATGTAAATTGACTTGGGTTATCTCTGGTCCTATTTGGCAACCATTTGTTCTGGAATGGTGCTGCCACATCTGCTGCTGCAGCAGGTTTCTTAGCTGATGAGATAAAATGTGGAAGTCAAGCTGCTACAAAAGGTATATTCGTCCTGGTAAATAATAATAATAATAATAATAATAACAACAACAACAATAATAATATTAATTATAAACCCCAGGGGTTTTGATTTAGGTAAACAGGCATTGTTGAATCTTAGAACTTTCTTTGGTAAAGACTTAATCATGATTGGACAGTTGTAACCTTTTTGTTAAATTGTGTGCTTGCATATTCTACTCAGGAGGATCTGGAGATGTCTGGAAAGGAGGGGCGTTCATGTATTTGGTTGGGCATGAAATGAATTGTTGGGGATATGGTAGTCGCCAATCCTCTGCTTTGATTTAAAGGTGCTCCCCCTGAAGAGGTTCAGCTGACTGATAAAGGACTGTTCATTTATGTAGAAGATTTGTTTAGGGCCTTTGTTTGTTTTTTTAAGGATATATTTGCTCTGAATAGGGTATGGTGGCATTGGCTGCAGCTGTAAATTAGCCTTACTGTGCCAATGTAGAACGGATGATCTTGGTTTTAACTGGTTTGTAAGTTTTGGGTGCGCCCTCCATTAGTTTGTGATGCTAACAGCCCTGGGTGTGCACGCAACAATGTCCTAGTAAACAGGTAGGCCTGAGGAAGGTTCACCAATGAATGTTATCTATTTGGATGTTTGTTGCCACTGGTTTCTAATATACCTTCTTATCCACTCCCCAAATTTCCTGATTTTTTGCTAAACTAAAATTTGACTCTGTTTTATGCCAAATATCTGTGTCTAACGTAATATTTAATGTATTATTATGCAAAAAGTTAAGTGGTCTAGTCAATAGTTAATGTAAGCAAGCAAATTTTCTGGTACAAGGGCTTCGGCCGTTAGGATGTTTAATGTTTTAACTGATCTTTTTTGCCGCTAGCCTTTTTCTGTTACTATTAATGCTGCTATGATTGTTTCCTCTAACTCTTATAACTCCTGTATCAATACATATACTGCTCCACACAGGCACTAATAAAGGTAAAGACATATCACAAATTACTTATTACAGTTCACACCCTTAAGTGAAACACATATACTCAAGTGGTTGAAAATCCCCAGTCCTTAGATTGAGAAAACAGTTTGTATTGGTTGTAAATCCTTACTCGTAAGTACAGTATGTTGTCCTAGGTAGTCCTTTATTTAAAATAACACAGTAGGTCCCCTACTGCAGACATCACTTTATCTTAACTTGAATACCCACTATTTGTAGGAGATTTCCACCATTTACTTTTCATCACTCAGTTCTTTGGGAGTTTTCTTGGTCCATTTAATCACCTCTTTGGCACTAAATGACGCAAAAGAGTCAGTAAAACATGAGAACAAAGAAGTGTAGTACAACACCTTCCAGAAAAATTAGTACAATTGATTTCTCCATAGCACTAACTTCTAACACCCTCAATCCACATCTGGTTCACCGTCTTAAAGTCCCAAAGGTCCGTAAATAGAACAGGGGTGCAAATGTAACCTGGCTTAACGCATTTCAGGCACTTGTGTCCTTCCTCAGAAGCCTGGTGACAATGGTGGACATTCCGAGTTGTTCGCTAGCTGTTTTCATTCGCAGCATTTAGGCAAAAAAAGGCACTTCTGCGCATGCGTATGAGGCGCAATGCGCACGCGCTACGTACTTTCACAACAGCCGAAGTAGTTTCACACAAGGTCTAGCGACGCTTTTCAGTCGCACTGCTCGTCGCAGAGTGATTGACATGAAGTTGGCGTTTCTGGGAGGTAACTGACCGTTTTCGGGGAGTGTATGGAAAAACGCAGGCGTGTCAGATACAAACGCAGGCATGCCTGGGGAAACTCAGGCATGGCTGGCCGAACGCAGGGCGTGTTCGTGACGTCAAAACAGGAACTAAATAGTCTGAAGTGTTCGCAAGGTAGGAGTAGGTCTGGAGCTGCTCAGAAACGGCACAATCTTTTTTTGTAGTCGCGCTGCGATCCTTTCGTTCGCACTTCTGCTAAGCTAAAATACACTCCCAGAGGGCGGCGGCTTAGCGTTTGCACGGCTGCTAAAAGCAGCTAGCGAGCGAACAACTCGGAATGAGGGCCAATGGCCCTTAGTTGTCCTTTTATACCCCTCTCAATTATCTCCCCCTGTCCTTTTTACCACCCTCTCCTTTATGGTTACTCTCAATAGACCGAAACTGGAAATGATGCCAGAACCGGAAGTGACACCAAGGCATCAGAGCCGGAAGTGACATGATTATGCAAAAAACAGAAGTACAATGGCCGACTTTCAGCTTGCGTTCCACATGTGCTCACATGCGTTCCACCTCTGTTCCACAGTGTGTAAAAAGCAGAAGTAGGATGGAGCACTACCGGTTTGTGTTCAAAAGGGAATCTGTATGCGTTCTAATCAGTATTTCAATAAGGCAGAAAAATTTCTTGTATTTAGATATGCAGTATATGTATTTATAAAGTGCCCTTTCACATTTCTGGATCAAAAGGACCTTTGATAGTCCATAATTTTTTTCCAAGGTCAATAAACATAGGAAAAAATACAAAAGAAAACATAGACTAAAAAAGATTAAATAACAATATTAGAAGTGCACAGATAAAAAATGGCAAAACCCTATAAATATATAAAAATATAAAAAAGGGGGTACATCTAAAATGGAGACCAAAATAAATCTTATAAAAAATACTTCAACTCAAAGTCCCCATTAAGACCATTGGGGGGGTCAGAGTTTTCAATTTATATATCCACTGCATCTCCATTTACAATAATCTTACATCCAAATCAGTTAGATCTTCAAAAGGGTAGGATATATTGGACCCCCCAAAAAGATTTACTCTCACACTCCTTACAGCCATGTTTATTTTTAAAATGAGAGGAAACTGTGTGGGTCTCAAGACCTTTTCTAATATTATAACTTTGTTCAGATAAGCAAGTTTTTAGGTTTCTGGTAGTTTTACCTACAGTGGAGATGTGTGCCAACCTCCATGTTTACAGTAGAGACGTGTGCCATCCTCCATGTTTTGGTTTTGGATCTGTATCTCCTTTGTGTTTTGGAATTGGATTTGGTTTTTCCAAAACTGCCCTTGCGTGTTTTGGTTTTGGATCTGTATTTTTTTTCTTCAAAAAAATCATGAAAACAGCTAAATTCACATAATTTGGGCCTGTTTTTGTTCCTACAGTATTATTAACCTCATAATTAATTTCCAGTCAATTTTGATCAACTCACAGCTCACAATATTGTTTTCATCCAGTGAAGGCCAAAAGGTTGAACAGAGTTAGTTGGCTGACTAAGCTAAGCGGAAGGAGAAGAAAGAAGACTTATTTTTTGGCGCACCCTTAATAAAAATTTCAAACTAAATTGTTTTGATGAAAATATAAAAACATAATTTTTAATAAATGATAATAAAAACATACTTACTAGCTACTCGACCCCCAGCATTAATTTTTTTGATTTATGTGTATCTTACTTAAACGCTGCACTGCCTTTAGCCCTGTCTAGAATAATTATCTGTGTGCATACCCCTTATCTACATAAGTAAATTACTAATAACCAGGTTTATAATACCCTCTAGTACAGGGGTGGGCAATTATTTCAGCTGAGGGGCCACTTAACACTTTCCAATGAGTACTCGAGGGCCGCCATAGGCATGCGCCAAACATATAGGGGTGTGGCTTCATGGGGAAGGGGCGTGGCCACAAAATAATACAGATTCATATTAGGCTGCACAATAGTCTCTATTATTCAAATTACGCTGCACAGTAGTGCCACTTACACACATTACTCCAGGTAGAGCCCCTATCACACATTTCGCCAGGTAGAGCCCTCTTTTACACATTACGGCAGGCAGGGCCCCCTTTTACACATTACGGCAGACAGAGCCCCCTTTTACACATTACGGCAGGCAGAGTCCTTCTTTTACACACAACTTTGAGGGGAGGGGGAGAATAGGGTGTTACAGCCACGGCTCTCTGTCAGCTTTGGTGGGGGTAGACTTTAAGTTATGGCAGTGGCAGGGAGGAGTGGGGGCGGGGGGGGGCATTACAGCCCGCATGTCACTGTAAGCTTTGGGGCGGGTTGGACTTTAAGATGCTGCGCTGGCAGTGAGACGGGAGTGGGCCCAGGCATTGCGGCTCAGCCTCACAGTAAACTCCTGCGGCTGCGGGGGGGATCGGGCGTTACAGCCTGCGGGTCACAAGCTCAAGATCGGGAGGACGGCTTTAAACTGCAGTGGCGGCATGGAGATGGGAAGGGGGGGTCGGGTATTACAGCCCGCAGCTCACTGTAATCTCCGGAGGCTGCTGCAGCAGGGGGATCTGGCAGTATTGCCTGCGGCTCACGCTCCATCAGGGGGAGGGGGTGTTCACTGGTCATGCTGCACTGTAAACTGCACGCCTGTTGTTGGGATGCTCAGTGTAACCTGAAGGGGTGGAGCTACTTATACACGTTACAACCCAGTAGAGCCGCTTATACCACAGTACAGTTGCTTATACACGGCACACCAGGGACGTGCGGTGAGCTAAATGGCTCAGGAGGCACTGGCTAACCCCAGAGCCACATTTACATGGAATATATGAGCCAAAGGGTACATCTTGGCATTATACACAGGTGCAGCATTATAAACTCCTGGAAATCTGGTGAGGTTTGATTAGAGATGTGTGGAAAGGATACACAGGTGAGGCACTGCCCCACCTGCCATAGACTTTTTACTCCAGAGTCTGGGCTATAAAAATTATTAGAATAATGCAAAGAAGATATTTCAAACAAATTATCAGTATTTTTCATATATTTTATTCAATCAAAACTCTGGTTTAAACGTAAGTACGATCTTTTCCCCATTTAATGTATAGGGTGCAAGTTTTTTTTTAACCCAAAATGCATAACTTTGCATTTTCTATATTGAACCTCATTCTCCATTTAGACGCCCAGGTTTCAAGTTGAAATAAATAATTCTGTAGAGACTCCACATCGATTTCCAAATTAATTACCTTACACAATTTAGTATCATTGACACTGTGCTTTCCAGGCCTATTCCTAGATCATTAATAAATATATTGAACAGTAGCAGGCCGAGTATGGACCCTTGTGATATTCCGCTGACTACTGGTGCCCAGCTGGAGAACATCCCATTGACCACTACTCATTGTACCCTGTTATCCAGCCAATTACTTATCCATGTACAAATAGTATTTCCTAGGCCAAGCTCCCTTAATTTGATGATCAGTCTCCTGTGAGGCACTGTAACGAAGGCTTTTGCAAAATCTAAATAGACCACATCCACTGCTTTTCCCTGGTCAAGATTATCGCTCACTTCCTCGTAGAAGCTAATTAAGTTAGTTTAACATGATGTGTCCCTCACAAACCCATGCTGACTCTTGCTAATAATCTTATTGCTATCCCTCAAAATTCCTTCCAATATTTTAACGACTATAGAGGTTAAACTAACCAGTCTATAGTTACCAGGAAGATTTTTAGTACCCTTTTTAAATATTGGCACTACCTCAGCTATACGCCAATCCTTCGGTACCATGCCTGATCTAATTGAACTATAAAAAAATCAAGTATAGGGGTCTTGCTAGCTGTGACCGGAGCTCCATAATAACCCATGGGTGAAAACCATCTGGGCCAGGTGATTTATTAATCTTTATGTTGCTTAATCTCTTCAGGACTACTTCTCACTTAAACAAGCATCTAGCCAAGAGTCATTACCTTCACTGTCATTATGCACTACTATCGCCATCTGATCCTCCCTGGTGAATACTGATGAAAAAAAATTGTTCAGTATTTCCGCTTTTATTTGTCATCGTTTATGAAGGCTCCCAGTTCATCTTTTAATGGGCCTACGTTCTCCTTTTTTTAACCTTTTACTGTTTATGTATTTATAAAACTTTTTAGGATTGGATTTACTCTCTATAGCGATTTGCTTTTCGTTTACAATTTTAGCTGCTTTGTTTACTTTTTTGCATTTTTTATTGCATTCCTTGTAGTATTGGAATGACTCATCCCCTGCATTAGATTTAAATGCTTTGAAAGCACACCTCTTTTTAGCCATTTCTTCTTTGACCTCCATATTAAGCAACATTGGTTTGAGTTTAGTACTCCTGCGTTTACTGCCCATGGGAATGAATTTGTGAATATTGCTATCGAGCAACCCTTTTAAAGTATCCCACATTTCCAATGTGTCTTTACCATCAAGCAAGAGTTCCCACTCAATGTCATTTAGTGCCCGTCTTAGCCTATTGAAGTTATCTTTTTAAAAGTTAAATGTTTTGGTTGATCCCTTATAGCTGTGTTTCTTGAAACTGATGTCAAATGTGATCATATAGTGATCACTGTTTCCCAAGGTCTCCCCAACTTTAGTGTTTGATATAATGTCCACATTATTGGTAATAACTAGGTCCAGATTAGTTTTACCTCTAGTTGAGACCATGAGAAACAAAATTCTCAGGCCTGATGATACAAGATTGAACTCTTTGGCATGAATGCCAGGTGTCATGTTTGGAGGAAACCAGGCACCACTCATCACCAGGCCAATACCATCCCTACAGTAGAGCATGGTGGTGGCAGCATCATGCTGTGGGGATGTTTTTCAGCGGCATGAACTGGGAGACTAGTCAGGATAGAGGGAAACAAAACAAATACTCAAATATAGGCGCTCGGTGTTGTTTCATGTGAAAAGACAATAAATACTTAATGTCCATTTATATACAACAGGGGGAGGAATCCAACTCCAATAAGCGCCTCCTGTTGAGATGTAGATGACTCTTCTACTCCGCAAAATATTTCACAATGATATGCAATATAAAATGAAATAAAAAATCATAGTGTAATAAGTCCTTATAAATCTGGAAATAGTATTCTCTCAGACAATGATGAATCAGCTAAGCCTGGATGGCGTACCCCACTCACAATGGATAAGATAGGACTCCGCACATAAAAGTATTTTTTATCTGGACTACAAAGATGTAATGTGATAATGGATGCGTACCGTTACTCACTCAGAATTAGGCGTCAATCCTCACGTAGTGGTTTCTTTATAGACTGCTCCAAAGATGGACATGGGAGTGGTGATAATTCGCTTTACTTGACTTATTGGTATACAGTGTATTGGTATACACCCTGAGGAAGGAACGCCAGTTCCGAAACGCTTTGTCGGTGACTACAAACTGTGAGCGGGATTTCGTGCTGTGGTGGATCCCTGAAGTAAAGATACCTTTTGGTGAACATAGGGCATTTATTGGAGGTGAGCTATATACCAATAAGTCAAGTAAAGCGAATGTGAATACATTTGGATATGCTTAAGGTGAAGATCCAGAAAGATCCAGAAAGATATCTTTATGTGAACATAGGGCCTTGCTTTAAGGTCAGTGGTGTACCCTTTCTTCACTATAAAGAAATGAGAATAATTAATATATACACGACGTGTTTGTGTTTCCTCTCTTTGAAGATACCTGTGGTTGAAGTCCAATGGGAAGATACTTACATATATAGAACAGCGCTTGGGAATCGTCCCATTTTTTCTTTTTGGTATTGTGATAAGGAGTGGTGCTCTTAGGGTCGGAGCCCGAGCTGCTGTTTTTGGGCGCAAGTTACTGTTATCCTTTTCGATTTTCTGCCCTTTTGTATATGAACTTCGTTTTTTTCCGGTAAAATGGATGTCAAAACCGGATCCCTTTTGAGAAGGTGCCAATTCTTATGAAACACCCTCTCTATTAATTTATGGTAACCATTGTATTGAGTGATGAAAGCTAAATTATGAGATGTCCCCAGTTGGGGTTTAGTTCTTGCACTAAGCAAGATTTCCCTATCCACCTCGGCAATTTTTTCCATTGATTCCTGTAGACAATGCAGTTTATAACCTTTTTGGATAAATTTTTTTCTTCATAACCTGTGCCTCTGAAGTATAATTTTTATCCTCTGAACAATTACGTCTCAAATGGGTGAATTGCCCTTCAGGGACATTTTTTAACCACTGCGGTAAATGATTACTTTGTGTGCTGATATAAGTGTTTGAATCCGTCGGTTTAATGTATACCGTAGATTCAACTTTACTATCCACAGTGTAAATATTCAAATCTAAAAAATTGACCCCAACTTTACTTTGATTGAAGGTCAAATGAATTACCTTTTCATGTCCAGATGGGAGGATACCTCCGTATGGACTGGACATGGCTGGGAGGCGAACCTGGTCCGATGGTGGCATTATATAGATGATGTCCTCTTCATATGGAATGGGGACTACAATGCCCTTCAGGATTTTTGTCTTTACCTTAATGACAATATTTTGGACATTAATTTGACCTTCAATCAAAGTAAAGTTGGGGTAAATTTTTTAGATTTGAATATTTACACTGTGGATAGTAAAGTTGAATCTATGGTATACACTAAACCGACGGATTCAAATACTTATATCAGCACACAAAGTAATAATTTACCGCAGTAGTTAAAAAATGTCCCTGAAGGGCAATTCACCCATTTGAGACGTAATTGTTCAGAGGATAAAAATTATACTGCAGAGGCACAGGTTATGAAAATTTTTTTTATCCAAAAAGATTATAAACCACATTGTCTACAGGAATCATTGGAGAAAATTGCTGAGGTGGATAGGGAAATCTTGCTTAGTGCAAGAACTAAACCACAACCGGGGACATCTCATAATTTATTTTTCATCACTCAATACAATGGTTACCATAAATTAATAGAGAGGGTGTTTCATAAGAATTGGCACCTTCTCAAAAGGGATCCGGTTTTGACATCCATTTTACCGGAAAAAACGAAGTTCATATACAAAAGGGCACCTAATCTTAGGGACAAATTAACGGCAAGTGCATATATAGATAAACCATTAGGGGGTATTGTGAGAAACCAAGGTTTCCACAGGTGCGGTGATTGTAGCATGTGTAAGAGCTGTCCCTCTAAAATAAGGAAACTTGATTCTTTCAACTGGAATGGAAAAATATATAAGATTCAACAGTTTATCACTTGAAACAGCAAAAATGCTATATATACTATCAATGGCGTAAGTTCAAACCAGGCGCCTGGAGGCAAGATAATGGTTGGTGCCCCCCTACCAACAAGCCAACCCCCGCAACACACAGAGACACATTCCCCTCACCATCAACATCCCAACCTCAGCAGCACCGAGAGACAAACTTCCCCTCTAACACCTCAACCTCAGCAGCTGTAGCACCCATAGTTACTTTCGCCTCAATCTAAGCAGCACCTAGTGCTACACTTACCCATACTTGACTACCTTTTAAGTCTCCTCTCCGGGAGAAGCCCGAAGAGGAGACGCAGCAGGCAACTTTTTGGGGGCGAGGGACCAACTGTGATGTCATTAGTCCCGTCAATTGGCGGAAATTACCGTGATTCACTGGTCCGCAGGCAGGGGCGGAGCTAAATGATGAGATTTGCTCCGTCCCTTCCGTCGGCTGACGATAGCGTATTATTTTATCCTTATCCTGTCCACTTCACTGCGAAGTGGGCGGGATTATGCACGATGCTGGAGAGTCACCTACCCTTCCAGGGCTGGGGGGAACTACCCGAAAAAATCGGGAGCCTCCCGCAGCTTCCAGAAGGTTAGGCAAGTATGAATTTACCCCATATCCAACACCCCAGCAGCAACTAGAGAAACACTACCCCACTTATTGCCCCAACCTCAGCAGCACCAAGAGACACCACTACCAGGGATTCAGTATGATATGCCGGCTGTCGGTATCCCGGCAGTCAGGAGACCGATGCTGGGATCCCGACAGCCGAAATACCGGGGGCTAGCGCAGCATGTCCGCTCGCCACACTTTAACCCCGGTGGCCCTCAAGTGGTGGCGTGGACCACCACTTGAGTGGGGATTCCGACCGCCGGTATTTCACAGAGTGTTAGCACTCTGCCATCGGTCGGGATCCCTACAGCCGAAAAAATAAATGCCTCCCACTACCAGCCCTACCAACATCTCAGCAGCACCCAGAGATCTTCTATTGTTTTTGGACAGGGATAAGGAGATAATGTTATGTCACTTCACACAGTGGAGGTTTCAAGCTGTGTGCTGGCACACAGGACATTATTGTAACACAACAGCAGCATGTTTAATGAATTCCAGCACAGAAGCACAGATCATAGAGTGGCTATCTCTGACCAAGAGGGTTTTACAGCACATAAATGAACTGCAACAATAAAACTAAGCAGTTATGGGGACGATTCAGACCCTGAGGCTGATGTGCAAAAATTGCTATGAAGCGATTTCAGCACAACTGCGCACGCACGTATGCCGGTATGCGCAAGTGCAAGGACCTAAACTGCATTCTCTTCAGAACGCAGTTTAAGAACTGGAGGAGGCGGGAACGGGGTGTCCATTTACGGTGCAGTCCGCTGCGGCTGTGTGATGTCACACACACAGCCGCTGTAACCCTTAACATGGCGTAGGCAGAGGGCTACTCTAAACATGCAAAAGCATCACTGCCGTATGATGCTCTCGCATGTCTGCGGGGGAAGCTGATCCAGCATGAGAGGCGGGACTTGCCCTGTGCTGGGCGTCCCCCCACATGTCAAAGAATTGATTGTAAATGTGCGTTTTCTCACACATCTACCATCAGGTCTGAATTAGGGCCTATATACCTTCCCATGTCACACACAGCATCAGCACACACATCTCTTTGCAGGGACGTATAGCTACTTCCTAAATCCAAAGGGTTAATCTTGAGTCAGCTTGCCAGGGGCCATAGTAAATCACTGAAGGGGACTCTGCAGCAGTTGGTGTAATGGTTAGCAATGCAGGCTGCCCTGTTGCATCTCTAGTCACAGGATCACATAATGCATTTTGCATTGATCAATGTCTGCAGTTTTAAATTTGCCGTCTTCATGTCTCCTGAGTCTCAGCTGTGAATTCTCTGATGGCTGTCTCTGGCACCGCACGCACAGCGCAATTGCACTTTTTACAAAGTGTGGTGCCATGGCTAGTAATGTGCCCCCTAGTGCCCCAGAACAGCCCTGTACCTTTCTGTTAGCAATTTCTTCTGCTGATCTCAGCCTCAGCCGGGGTGCTCTGCTGCGATGCACAGGGGGTCCATCTCTGCTGCAGCTCTCATGTCTGCATGTTGAAACAGGGACTGTGACTGCTGCATAATGCAGAGAGTGTCGCTGTGATGGCCAGATAATACAGAAAGCGTCGCTGTGAAGGCCAGATAATGCAGGGAGTGTCGCTGCGACCGCTGTGAAGGCCAGATAATGAAGCATTGTTTTGCTGCTAGCTAATGCACAGAGCGGGATCAGTACTAAATGCCGCCGGACGGAATCCCGGCGGTCGAAATACCGACGCCGGAATCCCGACCACACAATCCCGACAGGGGTGGCGAGCGGAACGCAGCCCCTTGCGGACTCGCTTCGCTCGCCACGCTGCGGGCACGGTGCCTTGCTACGCTCGGCACACTATTATATTCTCCCTCTATGGGTGTCGTGAACACCCATGGAGGGAGAATATGTCGGGATTGTGGCGGTCGGGATTCCGGCGTCGGTATTTCGACCGCCGGGATTCCGGCCGGCGGCATATTGACCGCATCCCCACAGAGCGTCACTCTGGCTGCAAAATAGTGTGGAGACCATCAGTTAGCCACATACAGCAAAGAATATGAATACAACCCCCCCCCCCCCCCCCACACACACACATTACTACATCTCCCCCAGCACAAACTGTATTTTTCGGGTTTTGTGTTTTGGTTTTGGATTCGGGTCCGCGGCCGTGTTTTGGATCCGGACGCGTTTTTGGCAAAACCTCCCTGAAATTTTTTTGTCGGATTCGGGTGTGTTTTGGATTCGGGTGTTTTTTTTACAAAAAACCCTCAAAAACAGCTTATATCATAGAATTTGGGGGTCATTTTGATCCCATAGTATTATTAAACTCAATAACCATAATTTACACTCATTTTCAGTCTATTCTGAACACCTCACAATATAATTTTAGTCCTAAAATTTGCACCGAGGTCGCTGGATGGCTAAGCTAAGCGACACAAGTGGCCGACACAAACACCTGGCCCATCTAGGAGTGGCACTGCAGTGTCAGGCAGGATGGCACTTCAAAAAAATTGTCCCCAAACAGCACATGATGCAAAGAAAAAAAGAAGCGCACGAATATCGCTGGATGGCTAAGCTAAGCGACACAAGTGGCCGACACAAACACCTGGCCCATCTAGGAGTGGCACTGCAGTGTCAGGCAGGATGGCACTTCAAAAAAATTGTCCCCAAACAGCACATGATGCAAAGAAAAAAAGAGGCGCACCAAGGTCGCTGGATGACTAAGCTAAGTGACACAAGAGGCCGACACAAACACCTGGTCCATCTAGGAGTGCAAAGAAAAATGAAAGAAAAAAGAGGTGCAAGATGGAATTGTCCTTGGGCCCTCCCACCCACCCTTATGTTGTATAAACAGGACATGCACACTTTAACGAACCCATCATTTCAGTGACAGGGTCTGCCACACGACTGTGACTGAAATGACTGGTTGGTTTGGGCCACCAAAAAAAGAAGCAATCAATCTCTCCTTGCACAAACTGGCTCTACAGAGGCAAGATGTCCACCTCATCCTCATCCTCCGATTCCTCACCCCTTTCACTGTGTACATCCCCCTCCTCACAGATTATTAATTCGTCCCCACTGGAATCCACCATCTCAGGTCCCTGTGTACTTTCTGGAGGCAATTGCTGGTGAATGTCTCCACGGAGGAATTGATTATAATTCATTTTGATGAACATCATCTTCTCCACATTTTCTGGAAGTAACCTCGTACGCCGATTGCTGACAAGGTGAGCGGCTGCACTAAACACTCTTTCGGAGTACACACTGGAGGGTGGGCAACTTAGGTAAAATACAGCCAGTTTGTGCAAGGGCCTCCAAATAGTTTCTTTTTCCTTCCAGTATACGTACGGACTGTCTGACGTGCCAACTTGGATGCGGTCACTCATATAATCCTCCACCATTCTTTCAATGGTGACAGAATCATATGCAGTGACAGTAGACGACATGTCAGTAATCGTTGCCAGGTCCTTCAGTCTGGACCAGATGTCAGCACTCGCTCCAGACTGCCCTGCATCACCGCCAGTGGGTGGGCTCGGAATTCTTAGCCTTTTCCTCGCACCCCCAGTTGCGGGAGAATGTGAAGGAGGAGCTGTTGACGGGTCACGTTCCGCTTGACTTGACAATTTTCTCCCCAGCAGGTCTTTGAACCTCTGCAGACTTGTGTCTGCCAGAAAGAGAGATACAACGTAGGTTTTAAATCTAGGATCGAGCACGGTGGCCAAAATGTAGTGCTTTGATTTCAACAGATTGACCACCCGTGAATCCTGGTTAAGCGAATTAAGGGCTCCATCCACAAGTCCCACATGCCTAGCGGAATCGCTCTGTTTTAGCTCCTCCTTCAATGTCTCCAGCTTCTTCTGCAAAAGCCTGATGAGGGGAATGACCTGACTCAGGCTGGCAGTGTCTGAACTGACTTCACGTGTGGCAAGTTCAAAGGGTTGCAGAACCTTGCACAACGTTGAAATCATTCTCCACTGCGCTTGAGTCAGGTGCATTCCCCCTCCTTTGCCTATATCGTGGGCAGATGTATAGGCTTGAATGGCCTTTTGCTGCTCCTCCATCCTCTGAAGCATATAGAGGGTTGAATTCCACCTCGTTATCACCTCTGGCTTCAGATGATGGCAGGGCAGGTTCAGGACTGTTTGCTGGTGCTCCAGTCTTCAGCACGCGGTGGCTGAATGCCGAAAGTGGCCCGCAATTCTTCGGGCCACCGACAGCATCTCTTGCATGCCCCGGTCGTTTTTTAAATAATTCTGCACCACCAAATTCAATGTATGTGCAAAACATGGGACGTGCTGGAATTTGCCCAGATGTAATGCACGCACACTATTACTGGCGTTGTCCGATGTTACAAATCCCGAGGAGAGTCCAATTGGGGTAAGCCATTCTGCGATGATGTTCCTCAGTTTCCGTAAGAGGTTGTCAGCTGTGTGCCTCTTATGGAAAGCGGTGATACATAGTGTAGCCTGCCTAGGAACGAGTTGGCGTTTGCGAGATGCTGCTACTGGTGCCGCCGCTGCTGTTCTTGCTGCGGGAGGAAATACATCTACCCAGTGGGCTGTCACAGTCATATAGTCCTGAGTCTGCCCTGCTCCACTTGTCCACATGTCCGTGATTAAATGGACATTGGGTACAACTGCATTTTTTAGGACACTGGTGACTCTTTTTCTGACGTCTGTGTACATTTTCGGTATCGCCTGCCTAGAGAAATGGAACCTAGATGGTATTTGGTACCGGGGACACCGTACCTCAATCAAGTCTCTAGTTGCCTCTGAATTAACGGTGGATACCGGAACCACGTTTCTCACCACCCAGGCTGACAAGACCTGAGTTATCCGCTTTGCAGCAGGATGACTGCTGTGATATTTCATCTTCCTCGCAAAGGACTGTTGGACAGTCAATTGCTTACTGGAAGTAGTACAAGTGGTCTTCCGACTTCCCCTCTGGGATGACGATCGACTCCCAGCAGCAACAACAGCAGCGCCAGCTGCTGTAGGCGTTACACTCAAGGATGCATCGGAGGAATCCCAAGCAGGAGAGGACTCGTCAGACTTGCCAGTGACATGGCCTGCAGGACTATTGGCTTTCCTGTGTAAGGTGGAAATTGACACTGAGGGAGTTGGTGGTGTGGTTTGCAGGAGCTTGGTTACAAGAGGAAGGGATTTAGTGGTCAGTGGACTGCTTCCGCTGTCATCCAAAGTTTTTGAACTTGTCACTGACTTATGATGAATGCGCTGCAGGTGACGTATAAGGGAGGATGTTCCGAGGTGGTTAACATCCTTACCCCTACTTATTACAGCTTGACAAAGGCAACACACGGCTTGACATGTGTTGTCCGCATTTGTGTTGAAATAATTCAACACCGAAGAGCTGATTTTTTTTGTATTTTGACCAGGCATGTCAATGGCCATATTCATCCCACAGACAACAGGTGTCTCCCCGGGTGCCTGACTTAAACAAACCACCTCACCATCAGAATCCTCCTGGTCAATTTCCTCCCCAGCGCCAGCAACACCCATATCTTCATCCTGGTGTACTTCAACAGTGACATCTTCAATTTGACTATCAGGAACTGGACTGCGGGTGCTCCTTCCAGCACTTGCAGGGGGCGTGCAAATGGTGGAAGGAGCAAACGCTTCCCGTCCAGTGTTGGGAAGGTCAGGCATCGCAACCGACACAATTGGACTCTCCTTGGGGATTTGTGATTTAGAAGAATGCACAGTTCTTTGCTGTACTTTTTCCAGCTTAAGTCTTTTCATTTTTCTAGCGAGAGGATGAGTGCTTCCATCCTCATGTGAATCTGAACCACTAGCCATGAACATAGGCCAGGGCCTCAGCCGTTCCTTGCCACTCCGTGTCGTAAATGGCATATTGGCAAGTTTACGCTTCTCATCAGACGCTTTCAATTTTGATTTTTGGGTAATTTTACTGAACTTTTGTTTTTTGGATTTTACATGCTCTCTACTATGACATTGGGCATCGGCCTTGGCAGACGACGTTGATGGCATTTCATCATCTCGGCCATGACTAGTGGCAGCAGCTTCAGCACGAGGTGGAAGTGGATCTTGATCTTTCCCTATTTTAAACTCCACATTTTTGTTCTCCATTTTTTAATGTGTGGAATTATATGCCAGTATCAATAGCAATGGCCTACTACTTTATATACTGCGCACAACTGAAATGCACCACAGGTATGGATGGATAGTATACTTGACGACACAGAGGTAGGTACAGCAGTGGGCTACTGTACCGTACTGCTATATATTATATACTGGTGGTCAGCAAACTGTGCAAAAATTAAATGCACCACAGGTATGGATGGATAGTATACTTGACGACACAGAGGTAGGTACAGCAGTGGCCTACTGTACCGTAATGCTATATATTATATACTGGTGGTCAGCAAACTGTGCAAAACTTAAATGCACCACAGGTATGGATTAGTGATGTGCACCGGACATTTTTCTGGTTTTGTGTTTTGGTTTTGGATTCGGTTCCGCGGCCGTATTTTGGCAAAACCTCCCTGAAAATTTTATGTCGGATTCGGGTGTGTTTTGGATTTGGGTGTTTTTTTTACAAAAAACCCTCAAAAACAGCTTAAATCATAGAATTTGGGGGTCATTTTGATCCCATAGTATTATTAACCTCAATAACCATAATTTACACTCATTTTCAGTCTATTCTGAACACCTCACAATATTATTTTTAGTCCTAAAATTTGCACCGAGGTCGCTGGATGGCTAAGCGACACAAGTGGCCGACACAAACACCTGGCCCATCTAGGAGTGGCACTGCAGTGTCAGGCAGGATGGCACTTCAAAAAAATTGTCCCCAAACAGCACATGATGCAAAGAAAGAAAGAGGCGCACCAAGGTCGCTGTGTGACTAAGCTAAGCGACACAAGTGGCCAACACAAACACCTGGCCCATCTAGGAGTGGCACTGCAGTGTCAGGCAGGATGGCACTTCAAAAAAATAGTCACCAAACAGCACATGATGCAAAGAAAAAAAGAGGCGCACCAAGGTCGCTGTGTGACTAAGCTAAGCGACCCAAGTGGCCGACACAAACACCTGGCCCATCTAGGAGTGGCACAGGCAGGATGGCACTTCCAAAAAATTGTCCCCAAACAGCACATGATGCAAAGAAAAAAAGAGGCGCACCAAGGTCGCTGTGTGACTAAGCTAAGTGACACAAGTGGAAAACACAAACACCTGGCCCATCTAGGAGTGGCACTGCAGTGTCAGGCAGGATGGCACTTCAAATAAATTGTCCCCAAACAGCACATGATGCAAAGAAAAAAAGAGGTACACCAAGGTCGCTGTGTGACTAAGCTAAGCGACACAAGTGGCCGACACAAACACCTGGCCCATCTAGGAGTGGCACTGCAGTGTCAGGCAGGATGGCACTTCAAAAAAATTGTCCCCAAACAGCACATGATGCAAAGAAAAAAAAGAGGCGCACCAAGGTCGCTGGATGGCTAAGCTAAGCGACACAAGTGGCCGACACAAACACCTGGCCCATCTAGGAGTGGCACTGCAGTGTCAGGCAGGATGGCACTACAAAAAAAATTGTCCCCAAACAGCACATGATGCAAAGAAAAAAAGAGGCGCACCAGGGTCGCTGTGTGACTAAGCTAAGCGACACAAGTGGCCGACACAAACACCTGGCCCATCTAGGAGTGGCACTGCAGTTTTATAGCGAGAGGATGAGTGCTTCCATCCTCATGTGAATCTGAACCACTATCCATGAACATAGGCCAGGGCCTCAGCCGTTCCTTGCCACTCCGTGCCGTAAATGGCATATTGGCAAGTTTACGCTTCTCATCAGACGCTTTCAATTTTGATTTTTGGGTCATTTTACTGAACTTTTGTTTTTTGGATTTTACATGCTCTCTACTATGACATTGTGCATCGGCCTTGGCAGACGACGTTGATGGCATTTCATCGTCTTGGCCATGACTAGTGGCAGCAGCTTCAGCACGAGGTGGAAGTGGATCTTGATCTTTCCCTATTTTAACCTCCACATTTTTGTTCTCCATTTTTTAATGTGTGGAATTATATGCCAGTATCAATAGCAATGGCCTACTACTATATATACAGCGCACAACTGAAATGCACCACAGGTATGGATGGATAGTATACTTGACGACACAGAGGTAGGTACAGCAGTGGCCTACTGTACCGTACTGCTATATATTATATACTGGTGGTCAGCAAACTGTGCAAAAATTAAATGCACCACAGGTATGGATGGATAGTATACTTGACGACACAGAGGTAGGTACAGCAGTGGCCTACTGTACCGTAATGCTATATATTATATACTGGTGGTCAGCAAACTGTGCAAAAATGAAATGTACCACAGGTATGGTTGGATAGTATACTTGACGTCACAGAGGTAGGTACAGCAGTGGCCTTCTGTACCGTACTCCTATATATTATATACTGGTGGTCAGCAAAATTATGCACTGTACTCCTACTATATACTGTCTACAATGCAGCACAGATATGGAGTGTTTTTCAGGGAGACAACGTATACTGGTGGTCACTGGTCAGCAAAACTCTGCACTGTACTCCTCCTATATAATATTATACTGGTGGTCCCCAGTCCCCACAACAAAGCAGCACACTGAGCACAGATATGGAGTGTTTTTCAGGCAGACAACGTATACTGGTGGTCACTGTCAGCAAAACTCTGCACTGTACTCCTGCTATATAATACAGCTGCTCCCCAGTCCCCACAATTAAGCAGTGTGAGCACAGATATATGCAGCACACTGAGCACAGATAAGGAGCGTTTTTTTCAGGTAGAGAACGGATAAAACTGGTGGTCACTGATCAGCAAAACTATCCACTGTACTCCTCCTATATTATACAGCTGCTCCCCAGTCCTCCCCACAATTAAGCAATAAAGCACAATCAAGTTCAACAATAAACGGAGAGGACGCCAGCCACGTTCTCTCCCTTACATTTCCAATGCACGAGTGAAAATGGCGGCGACGCGCGGCTGCTTATATAGAATCCGAATCTCGCGAGAATCAGACAGCGGGATGATGACGTTCGGGCGCGCTCGGGTTAACCGAGCCATACGGGAGAATCCGAGTATGCCTCGGACCCGTGTAAAATGGGTGAAGTTCGAGTGGGTTCGGTTTCCGAGGAACCGAACCCGCTCATCACTAGTATGGATGGATAGTATACTTGACGACACAGAGGTAGGTACAGCAGTGGCCTTCTGTACCGTACTCCTATATATTATATACTGGTGGTCAGCAAAATTATGCACTGTACTCCTACTATATACTACAATGCAGCACAGATATGGAGTGTTTTTCAGGCAGACAACGTATACTGGTGGTCACTGGTCAGCAAAACTCTGCACTGTACTCCTCCTATATAATATACTGGTGGTCCCCAGTCTCCACAATAAAGCAGTGTGAGCACAGATATATGCAGCACACTGAGCACAGATATGGAGTGTTTTTCAGGCAGACAACGTATACTGGTGGTCACTGTCAGCAAAACTCTGCACTGTACTCCTGCTATATAATACAGCTGCTCCCCAGTCCCCACAATTAAGCAGTGTGAGCACAGCAGTGGCGTAAGTTCGTCACAGTCGCCCGGAGGCAAGATAAATATTGCTGCCCCCCTATTTCCTATATTAAGATAAATATATGTATGTATGTATGTGCGCGCGTGTGTGTATATATATATATATATATATATATATATATATTAGTGATGAGCGGGTTCGGTTCCTCGGAAACCGAACCCCCCCGAACTTCACCCATTTTACACGGGTCCGAGGCATACTCGGATCCTCCCGTATGGCTCGGTTAACCCGAGCGCGCCCGAACGTCATCATCCCGCTGTCGGATTCTCGCGAGATTCGGATTCTATATAAGCAGCCGCGCGTCGCCGCCATTTTCACTCGTGCATTGGAAATGTTAGGGAGAAGACGTGGCTGGCGTCCTCTCCGTTTATTGTTGAACTTGAGTGATTGTGCTTTATTGCTTAATTGTGGGGAGGGCTGGGGAGCAGCTGTATAATATAGGAGGAGTACAGTGCGTACAGGAGTACAAAACGCTGGAGTGTCTGCAGAAACGGGGGAGTGGCTGGCCAAACGCAGGGCGTGTTTGTGACGTCAAACCAGGAACGAAACGGGCTGAGCTGATCGCAGTGTAGGAGTAGGTCTCGAGCTACTGAGAAAATGCTAAGAATTATTTATTCGCAATTCTGCTAACCTTTCGTTAGCAATTCTGCTAAGCTAAGATACACTCCCAGAGGGCGGCGGCCTAGTGTGTGCAATGCTTCTAAAAGCAGCTAGCGAGCGAACAACTCGGAATGAGGGCCCATGTTTCAGTGCTTCTTTTATTACACTATCATCAGGTTAACAAAGGTCTTTGTCAGCCTCATGATAGTGCAATAAAAAAACACTGAAACGTTGTTATCTATATCCAAGTCTGCTGACTACTTTTTATGCTGAGTGCCGCACCGCAGAAAGTGTATATATGAACCACGGTATATGTGATAGCACCAGCAAAGCATATGTAATAATTGGAGTGCCGGTTCTTTGGGGTGGGGGGGGGGGGGGTGTATATATATATATATATATATATATATATATACAAAAGGGCAGTGTATAACTACCATTTTCCCAGAGGGCACCGGGGCAATTGTTTGAAACAGTGGGAGTGCCGGTCCATGCAATATCTGTATATATATATATATATATATTGGGTAGTGGAAGTATGGCGCCACAGGTGTGTGAGTAGTAGAACAAATAAAATGATAAAAATGCAACAAATTCAGACACTCCTTAAGTAATACAAGGCGTCAGCTAACCCTTAAGTATTAGGCAGGGATAAACTGCCTCAATTAGGATATGTGAAAGGGGGGATAAGGGTTTCAGCGACCAACGGTGTCTAATACAATAAGATATAAGTACGAGGAGACTTAATGGATACGTATAAAATAATAGAACATTTATTTATACAATATAAAAAAAAATTAGTATCAGGGTGGGTTTAAAAGCCGGGAATCTAATACAAAATATAAAATAAAAGGACAGCTAAAAAACTACATAAATTGCATGTAATAAAAGACAATAAATAATTAGTTAAATATCGGATAAAAGAGTGCTGCTTACTCTCCACTTAAAAGATAAGCAGCACTTAAACCCACCCTGATACTAATTTTTTTTATATTGTATAAATAAATGTTCTATTATGTTATACGTATCCATTAAGTCTCCTCATACTTATATCTTATTGTATTAGACACCGTTGGTCGCTGAAACCCTTATCCCCCCTTTCACATATATATATATATATATATATATATATATACACACACACACACATATTTTGGGGTCAATTCTATTCAGCGACAGTTGAATAGCGCCGGGAGTTCAATACAGCGCCAAGTGACACCAATTGTCAGGAATTCTTCTCTCAACCCCGGGGGATGAGAGAAGAAACCCGACAAAAGTGCTGCCGCGCGAGGCTGATTCTATTGGGAATCAGCATCGCATCGGGGAGTTAAGTCGGAGAATGCCCGTTCTCCCAACAATTCAACCTGTTAAGTCGGCGAGAACAGGCCTTCGCCGACTTAACTTGAGCTGAATTGAATAGTGACGGGAGCTAACTCCCGGCGCTATTCAACTGTCGCTGAATAGAATTGACCCCATAGACAAAAGGTGGGTCTAGCACTGCCACTTAAACTTACAGCCTTCAAAATGAAGAAATGGATAGGTGGATAGAGGTGTGGCACTCCAATGAAGGATCCAACGGGTGTAATATGGTTTGCCGGCGGTCGGGGTCCCGGCGACCAGCATACCGGCGCCAGGATTCTGACCGCCGGCATACCGACAGCTGGGCGAGCGTACATGAGCCCCTTGCGGGCACGGTGGCGCGCGTCTCCATCCAGGGGGGTCGTGGACCCCCAAGAGGGAGAAAAGATGTCTGTTTGCCGGCGGTCGGGATTCCGGCGCCGGTATGCTGGTCGCCGGGACCCCGACAGCCGGCAACCAGAAGACCACCCTAATCCAACAGCAAGTGAATAGTGGGATAAAGTAGTTGGGCATCTGCTTATAACAAAATACTAGCAATCATCTAAGAATACGGCACCCCAAATAAGACATTGTGACAGTGATGCTAGTTATGCCACTGTGACTGTGTCTTATTTGGTGTTCTGCATTTTTAGATGATTGCATATATTATATATAAAAATAATATTATATAGCTTTTATAAAATCATGTGGTAGCACTATGTCTCCTTCCCCCCTCTCTCTCCCCCCCAAAAAGTGCTTGCAGATGTACAGTACATACTGGTACTTTACTTTTCAGGAGTCTGTCAGCGCCGCTATCCCGCACTCTCTCCTGGCGGCTTAGCGGCTCTTAGGTGTCCTGGGCGGAGTGCGGCGGCTCTGGGTCACGTGATATCTGCGACCCAAGCCAGCGCACACAGCAGCAGAGAGCACAGACAGGAGGAGGAGCGAGCGCCGCTGATGCTAATAGGCGCTGCGCTCGTTCGTCCGTCGGCTGCTCCTCTAGCAGCTCCTGCTGCACTACGGAAATGTCCTGTGTGAACGGAGCGGGGGTCGGGGGACTATGGAGCAGCTGTAGCTGTAGGTGCCGTGCCCCCTTCATGGCCAGGAGCCCGGCGGCAACGGACTCCGCTGCCTCCGAGAGTTCCGCCCCTGGAGCACAGATATATGCAGCACACTGAGCACAGATAAGGAGCGTTTTTTTCAGGCAGAGAACGGATAAAACTGGTGGTCACTGATCAGCAAAACTCTGCACTGTACTCCTCCTATATTATACAGCTGCTCCCCAGTCCCCCCAATTAAGCAATAAGCAAGCACAAATATTTGCATCAACAATAAACGGAGAGGACGCCAGCCACGTCCTCTCCCTAACATTTCCAATGCAAAAGTGAAAATGGCGGCGACGCGCGGCTGCTTATATAGAATCCGAATCTCGCGAGAATCCGACAGCAGGATGATGACGTTCGGGCGCGCTCGGGTTAACCGAGCCATACGGGAGAATCCGAGTATGCCTCGGACCCGTGTAAAATGGGTGAAGTTCGGGGGGGTTCGGTTTCCGAGGAACCGAACCCGCTCATCACTAATTAGGACAACACCTCCCCCCTCCCCACACAATCAGAAAAGAACCAATAGTCCAATACAACCCTCCCCATTGCATAACTATACCTTCACCCTCACTACACTCCCCCAGTGGGCACTTACTTGTGCAGTAGGAGGCTCTGTCTTGTCCTGCTGAGCTCCAGCCTCCAGGGAGCAGGAACAGAATATGCAGACATTTCAGGAATATGGAAGGATGCAGAGACTTGAGATGAGGGGTCGGGGCCTTGGCCAGGGTCAGAAGCTAATAGATTAGAATGGTCAGAGTGGAGGAGTAGGCGGGGACTCAGGGTGAGGGGGCAGAGTCAAGGTGAGTGACAGAATGGTCAGACAGGGCAGAGGAGGGGCCGGGGTCATGGCGAGTTACATTAGAATGGACAGAAAGAGTCAAGGAGGGGGCGGAGAGTCAGGATGAGGGGGCGAGGTCATGGTGAGTTATATTAGAATGGTCATGGGAGGGGGTGGGGACTTAGAATAAGGGGGCAGGGATCTTAGCCAGGGACAGTAGGGAGTAGATTAGAATGGTCACAGGGTAGAGGAGTAGGCAGGGACTCAGGGTGAGGGGGCGGGGTCATGGCGAGTGACATTAGACTGGTCAGAGGGGCGGGGACTAAGGGTAAGGGGCGTGGGTCTTGGGCAGGGACAGGAGGGGGGAGAATCAGTAGAAGTATAGAGTGACAGACAGGAAAGAGCAGGGTAGGGTGGAGACTCGGGGTTGCTTGTCAGGCAGAGAGGGGAGGGATTACATGTCAGGCATTCCGCTCTCGTAGCTCAGGGTGCATCGCAGCCGTTTCAGTCAGAATCAGAAGGCTCTGCCACTGCAGCAGCGCAAACTCAGAAGGAGTGCACAGCCACAGTGCAACCCATAAACAGAATGGATGTGACTGACAGCCGGACTCAGGCAGGGAATGCTGCCCTGTGCCCAGCAACGCTGATGGTCATAAACACACAGAACATGGGTGGGACAATGGAGTAGAAGTGCCCTCTAGAGGCTCGGAGCACGGCGGCAACCGACTCCGTTGTCTCCGGGAGTTCCGCCCCTGTATACTATACAATGTTCCTGTAACAAACTATATATCGGCAAAACCAGCAGGTTGTTAAAAATCAGTTGGGCAGAACATCTACGTAATATACGTAAGGGGCTAATCACTAGAGATGAGCGCCGGAAATTTTTCGGGTTTTGTGTTTTGGTTTTGGGTTCGGTTCCGCGGCCGTGTTTTGGGTTCGACCGCGTTTTGGCAAAACCTCACCGAATTTTTTTTGTCGGATTCGGGTGTGTTTTGGATTCGGGTGTTTTTTTCAAAAAACCCTAAAAAACAGCTTAAATCATAGAATTTGGGGGTCATTTTGATCCCAAAGTATTATTAACCTCAAAAACCATAATTTACACTCATTTTCAGTCTATTCTGAATACCTCACACCTCACAATATTATTTTTAGTCCTAAAATTTGCACCGAGGTCGCTGTGTGAGTAAGATAAGCGACCCTAGTGGCCGACACAAACACCGGGCCCATCTAGGAGTGGCACTGCAGTGTCACGCAGGATGTCCCTTCCAAAAAACCCTCCCCAAACAGCACATGACGCAAAGAAAAAAAGAGGCGCAATGAGGTAGCTGTGTGAGTAAGATAAGCGACCCTAGTGGCCGACACAAACACCGGGCCCATCTAGGAGTGGCACTGCAGTGTCACGCAGGATGTCCCTTCCAAAAAACCCTCCCCAAACAGCACATGACGCAAAGAAAAAAAGAGGCGCAATGAGGTAGCTGACTGTGTGAGTAAGATAAGCGACCCTAGTGGCCGACACAAACACCGGGCCCATCTAGGAGTGGCACTGCAGTGTCACGCAGGATGTCCCTTCCAAAAAACCCTCCCCAAACAGCACATGACGCAAAGAAAAAAAGAGGCGCAATGAGGTAGCTGACTGTGTGAGTAAGATAAGCGACCCTAGTGGCCGACACAAACACCGGGCCCATCTAGGAGTGGCACTGCAGTGTCACGCAGGATGGCCCTTCCAAAAAACCCTCCCCAAACAGCACATGACGCAAAGAAAAAAAGAGGCGCAATGAGGTAGCTGACTGTGTGAGTAAGATAAGCGACCCTAGTGGCCGACACAAACACCGGGCCCATCTAGGAGTGGCACTGCAGTGTCACGCAGGATGGCCCTTCCAAAAAACCCTCCCCAAACAGCACATGACGCAAAGAAAAAAAGAGGCGCAATGAGGTAGCTGACTGTGTGAGTAAGATAAGCGACCCTAGTGGCCGACACAAACACCGGGCCCATCTAGGAGGGGCACTGCAGTGTCACGCAGGATGGCCCTTCCAAAAAACCCTCCCCAAACAGCACATGACGCAAAGAAAAATAAAAGAAAAAAGAGGTGCAAGATGGAATTGTCCTTGGGCCCTCCCACCCACCCTTATGTTGTATAAACAGGACATGCACACTTTAACCAACCCATCATTTCAGTGACAGGGTCTGCCACACGACTGTGACTGATATGACGGGTTGGTTTGGACCCCCCCAAAAAAAGAAGCAATTAATCTCTCCTTGCACAAACTGGCTCTACAGAGGCAAGATGTCCACCTCATCATCATCCTCCGATATATCACCGTGTACATCCCCCTCCTCACAGATTATCAATTCGTCCCCACTGGAATCCACCATCTCAGCTCCCTGTGTACTTTGTGGAGGCAATTGCTGCTGGTCAATGTCTCCGCGGAGGAATTGATTATAATTCATTTTAATGAACATCATCTTCTCCACATTTTCTGGATGTAACCTCGTACGCCGATTGCTGACAAGGTGAGCGGCGGCACTAAACACTCTTTCGGAGTACACACTTGTGGGAGGGCAACTTAGGTAGAATAAAGTCAGTTTGTGCAAGGGCCTCCAAATTGCCTCTTTTTCCTGCCAGTATAAGTACGGACTGTGTGACGTGCCTACTTGGATGCGGTCACTCATATAATCCTCCACCATTCTTTCAATGTTGAGAGAATCATATGTGTTAGCTCCTCCTTCAATGTCTCCAGCTTCTTCTGCAAAAGCCTGATGAGGGGAATGACCTGACTCAGGCTGGCAGTGTCTGAACTGACTTCACGTGTGGCAAGTTCAAAGGGCATCAGAACCTTGCACAACGTTGAAATCATTCTCCACTGCACTTGAGACAGGTGCATTCCACCTCCTATATCGTGCTCAATTGTATAGGCTTGAATGACCTTTTGCTGCTCCTCCAACCTCTGAAGCATATAGAGGGTTGAATTCCACCTCGTTACCACTTCTTGCTTCAGATGATGGCAGGGCAGGTTCAGTAGTTTTTGGTGGTGCTCCAGTCTTCTGTACGTGGTGCCTGTACGCCGAAAGTGTCCCGCAATTCTTCTGGCCACCGACAGCATCTCTTGCACGCCCCTGTCGTTTTTTAAAAAATTCTGCACCACCAAATTCAAGGTATGTGCAAAACATGGGACGTGCTGGAATTTGCCCATATTTAATGCACACACAATATTGCTGGCGTTGTCCGATGCCACAAATCCACAGGAGAGTCCAATTGGGGTAAGCCATTCTGCGATGATCTTCCTCAGTTGCCGTAAGAGGTTTTTAGCTGTGTGCGTATTCTGGAAAGCGGTGATACAAAGCGTAGCCTGCCTAGGAAAGAGTTGGCGTTTGCGAGATGCTGCTACTGGTGCCGCCACTGCTGTTCTTGCGGCGGGAGTCCATACATCTACCCAGTGGGCTGTCACAGTCATATAGTCCTGACCCTGCCCTGCTCCACTTGTCCACATGTCCGTGGTTAAGTGGACATTGGGTACAACTGCATTTTTTAGGACACTGGTGAGTCTTTTTCTGACGTCTGTGTACATTCTCGGTATCGCCTGCCTACAGAAGTGGAACCTAGATGGTATTTGGTAACGGGGGCACACTGCTTCAATAAATTGTCTAGTTCCCTGTGAACTAACGGCGGATACCGGACGCACGTCTAACACCAACATAGTTGTCAAGGCCTCAGTTATCCGCTTTGCAGCAGGATGACTGCTGTGATATTTCATCTTCCTCGCAAAGGACTGTTGGACAGTCAATTGCTTACTGGAAGTAGTACAAGTGGGCTTACGACTTCCCCTCTGGGATGACCATCGACTCCCAGCAGCAACAACAGCAGCGCCAGCAGCAGTAGGCGTTACACGCAAGGATGCATCGGAGGAATCCCAGGCAGGAGAGGACTCGTCAGAATTGCCAGTGACATGGCCTGCAGGACTATTGGCATTCCTGGGGAAGGAGGAAATTGACACTGAGGGAGTTGGTGGGGTGGTTTGCGTGAGCTTGGTTACAAGAGGAAGGGATTTACTGGTCAGTGGACTGCTTCCGCTGTCGCCCAAAGTTTTTGAACTTGTCACTGACTTATTATGAATGCGCTGCAGGTGACGTATAAGGGAGGATGTTCCGAGGTGGTTAACGTCCTTACCCCTACTTATTACAGCTTGACAAAGGGAACACACGGCTTGACAAATGTTGTCCGCATTTCTGGTGAAATACTTCCACACCGAAGAGCTGATTTTTTTGGTATTTTCACCAGGCATGTCAACGGCCATATTCCTCCCACGGACAACAGGTGTCTCCCCGGGTGCCTGACTTAAACAAACCACCTCACCATCAGAATCCTCCTGGTCAATTTCCTCCCCAGCGCCAGCAACACCCATATCCTCCTCATCCTGGTGTACTTCAACACTGACATCTTCAATCTGACTATCAGGAACTGGACTGCGGGTGCTCCTTCCAGCACTTGCAGGGGGCGTGCAAATGGTGGAAGGCGCATGCTCTTCACGTCCAGTGTTGGGAAGGTCAGGCATCGCAACCGACACAATTGGACTCTCCTTGTGGATTTGGGATTTCGAAGAACGCACAGTTCTTTGCGGTGCTACTGCTTTTGCCAGCTTGAGTCTTTTAAGTTTTCTAGCGAGAGGCTGAGTGCTTCCATCCTCATGTGAAGCTGAACCACTAGCCATGAACATAGGCCAGGGCCTCAGCCGTTCCTTGCCACTCCGTGTGGTAAATGGCATATTGGCAAGTTTACGCTTCTCCTCCGACAATTTTATTTTAGGTTTTGGAGTCCTTTTTTTACTGATATTTGGTGTTTTGGATTTGACATGCTCTGTACTATGACATTGGGCATCGGCCTTGGCAGACGACGTTGCTGGCATTTCATCGTCTCGGCCATGACTAGTGGCAGCAGCTTCAGCACGAGGTGGAAGTGGATCTTGATCTTTCCCTAATTTTGGAACCTCAACATTTTTGTTCTCCATATTTTAATAGGCACAACTAAAAGGCACCTCAGTAAACAATGGAGATGGATGGATACTAGTATACAATTATGGATGGACTGCCGAGTGCCGACACAGAGGTAGCTACAGCCGTGGACTATTGTACTGTACTGTGTCTGCTGCTAATATAGACTGGATGATAATGAGATGTAGTATGTATGTATAAAGAAGAAAGAAAAAAAAACCACGGGTAGGTGGTATACAATTATGGATGGACTGCCGAGTGCCGACACAGAGGTAGCTACAGCCGTGGACTACCGTACTGTGTCTGCTGCTAATATAGACTGGTTGATAATGAGATGTAGTATGTATAAAGAAGAAAGAAAAAAAAAACCACGGGTAGGTGGTATACAATTATGGACGGACTGCCGAGTGCCGACACAGAGGTAGCTACAGCCGTGGACTACCGTACTGTGTCTGCTGCTAATATAGACTGGTTGATAATGAGATGTAGTATGTATAAAGAAGAAAGAAAAGAAAAAACCACGGGTAGGTGGTATACAATTATGGACGGACTGCCGAGTGCCGACACAGAGGTAGCTACAGCCGTGGACTACCGTACTGTACTGTGTCTGCTGCTAATATAGACTGGATGATAATGAGATGTAGTATGTATAAAGAAGAAAGAAAAAAAAACCACGGGTAGGTGGTATACAATTATGGACGGACTGCCGAGTGCCGACACAGAGGTAGCTACAGCCGTGGACTACCGTACTGTACTGTGTCTGCTGCTAATATAGACTGGTTGATAAAGAGATGTAGTATGTATGTATAAAGAAGAAAGAAAAAAAAACCACGGGTAGGTGGTATACAATTATGGATGGACTGCCGAGTGCCGACACAGAGGTAGCTACAGCCGTGGACAACTGTACTGTGTCTGCTGCTAATATAGACTGGTTGATAAAGAGATGTAGTATGTATGTATAAAGAAGAAAGAAAAAAAAACCACGGGTAGGTGGTATACAATTATGGACGGACTGCCGAGTGCCGACACAGAGGTAGCTACAGCCGTGGACTACCGTACTGTACTGTGTCTGCTGCTAATATAGACTGGTTGATAAAGAGATGTAGTATGTATGTATAAAGAAGAAAGAAAAAAAAACCACGGGTAGGTGGTATACAATTATGGATGGACTGCCGAGTGCCGACACAGAGGTAGCTACAGCCGTGGACTACTGTACTGTGTCTGCTGCTAATATAGACTGGTTGATAAAGAGATGTAGTATGTATGTATAAAGAAGAAAGAAAGAAAAAACCACGGGTAGGTGGTATACAATTATGGATGGACTGCCGAGTGCCGACACAGAGGTAGCTACAGCCGTGAACTACCGTACTGTGTCTGCTGCGACTGGATGATAAATAATGATATAAAAAATATATATATATCACTACTGCAGCCGGACAGGTATATATTATATAATGACGGACCTGCTGGACACTGTCTGTCAGCAGAATGAGTTTTTTATAGAATAAAAAAAAAAACACCACACAAGTCACACGACGAGTGTTTCACTTTTTCAGGCAATCACAATATAGTATACTACTAACTATACTGGTGGTCAGTGTGGTCAGGTCACTGGTCAGTCACACTGGCAGTGGCACTCCTGCAGCAAAAGTGTGCACTGTTTAATTTTAATAATATGTACTCCTGGCTCCTGCTATAACCTATAACTGGCACTGCTCCCCAGTCTCCCCCACAATTATAAGCTGTGTGAGCACAGTCAGATATATACATAGATGATGCAGCACACTGGGCTGAGCAGTGCACACAGATATGGTATGTGACTGAGTCACTGTGTATCGTTTTTTTCAGGCAGAGAACGGATTATATTAAATAAAACTGCACTGTCTGGTGGTCACTGTGGTCAGTCACTACTAAACTCTGCACTCTCTACAGTACTCCTAAGCTCCAGTAAATCAAGTGTCTCTGTCTCAAATCAATCTCACTCTCTCTCTTCTAATCTAAATGGAGAGGACGCCAGCCACGTCCTCTCCCTATCAATCTCAATGCACGTGTGAAAATGGCGGCGACGCGCGGCTCCTTATATAGAATCCGAGTCTCGCGAGAATCCGACAGCGTCATGATGACGTTCGGGCGCGCTCGGGTTAACCGAGCAAGACGGGAAGATCCGAGTCGCTCGGACCCGTGAAAAAAAACATGAAGTTCGGGCGGGTTCGGATTCCGAGGAACCGAACCCGCTCATCTCTACTAATCACCCACCCTTTTTCGCTTCATTTCAAGGAAACCCACAACTGTTCTACTGATCATATTACATCTTTTTGGGGCATAGAATTACCAAAAGATCAATGGCGTAATAACAACAAGGATATTAGATTAGCCAAAAGTGAAATTAAGTGGATTTTTAATTTACAATCTCTGGTGCCAAACGGTTTAGATCATGAATCTGAATTAAGGTGGTTCCTATGATAATATTGTATTTTTGTCTACTACTGCATATTTTGTCATAGCTGTGTCATATAATTGCAGCCTCAAACAGGAGTTGTTTTGGCCATTGAGACGGATTGCCATGGTTACCATCAACGAATCACGCAGTTTTTTTGTCTCCTGCGGTGATACGTTGTGCTTTTATAGTGCCGTGCCAGATAGGCATTTAATATCATTAATTTCTCTGACGTCCTAGTGGATGCTGGGAACTCCGTAAGGACCATGGGGAATAGCGGCTCCGCAGGAGACTGGGCACAAAAGTAAAGCTTTAGGACTACCTGGTGTGCACTGGCTCCTCCCCCTATGACCCTCCTCCAAGCCTCAGTTAGATTTTTGTGCCCGGCCGAGAAGGGTGCATTCTAGGAGGCTCTCCTGAGTTTCTTAGTAAACGTTTAGTTTTAGGTTTTTTATTTTCAGTGAGACCTGCTGGCAACAGGCTCACTGCATCGAGGGACTAAGGGGAGAAGAAGCGAACCTGCCTGCTTGCAGCCAGCTTGGGCTTCTTGGCTACTGGACACCATTAGCTCCAGAGGGACCGAACACAGGCCCAGCCTCGGAGTCCGGTCCCAGAGCCGCGCCGCCGGCCCCCTTACAGAGCCAGAAGCAAGAAGAGGTCCGGAAAATCGGCGGCAGAAGACATCAGTCTTCACCAAGGTAGCGCACAGCACTGCAGCTGTGCGCCATTGCTCCTCAGGCACACTTCACACTCCGGTCACTGAGGGTGCAGGGCGCTGGGGGGGGGGGCGCCCTGAGCAGCAATAGAAAAACCTTGGCTGGCGAAAATACATCACATATAACCCCCAGGGCTATATGGATGTATTTTAATCCCTGCCAGAATACAGCAAAAAGCGGGAGAAAAGTCCGCCGAGAAGGGGCGAAGCCTATCTCCTCAGCACACGGGCGCCATTTTCCCTCACAGCTCCGCTGGAAGGACGTCTCCCTGACTCTCCCCTGCAGTCCTGCACTACAGAAAAGGGTAAAACAAGAGAGGGGGGCACTAATTAGGCGCAGTATAAATAAAACAGCAGCTATAAGGGGAAAAACACTTCTATAAGGTTATCCCTGTATATATATATATATAGCGCTCTGGTGTGTGCTGGCATACTCTCCCTCTGTCTCCCCAAAGGGCTAGTGGGGTCCTGTCCTCTATCAGAGCATTCCCTGTGTGTGTGCTGTGTGTTGGTACGATTGTGTCGACATGTATGAGGAGGAAAATGGTGTGGAGGCGGAGCAATTGCCTGTAATGGAGATGTCACCCCCTAGGGAGTCGACACCTGAGTGGCTGAGCTTATGGAAGGAATTACGTGACAGTGTCAGCTCTTTACAAAAGACGGTTGATGACATGAGACAGCCGGCTACTCAGCTCGTGCCTGTCTAGGCGTCTCAAAAGCCATCAGGGGCTCTAAAACGCCCGTTACCTCAGATGGCAGATACAGACGCCGACACGGATACTGACTCCAGTGTCGACGATGAAGAGACGAATGTGACTTCCAGTAGGGCCACACGTTACATGATTGATGCTATGAAAAATATTTTACATATTTCTGATAATACAAGTACCACTAAAAAAATGTTTGGTGAGAAAAAACTGCCTGTAGTTTTTCCTGCATCTGAGGAATTAAATGAAGTGTGTGATGGAGCGTGGGTTTCCCCCGATAAAAAACTGATAATTCCTAAAAGGTTATTAGCATCATACCCCTTCCCGCCAGAGGATAGGGCACGTTGGGAAACACCCCCTAAGGTGGATAAAGCGCTCACACGTTTGTCAAAACAGGTGGCACTACCGTCTCCTGATACGGCCGCCCTTAAGGAACCTGCTGACAGAAAGCAGGAGAATATCCTAAAATGTATATACACTCACACGGGTGTTATACTGCGACCAGCAATCGCCTCAGCCTGGATGTGCAGTGCTGGGGTGGCTTGGTCGGATTCCCTGACTGACAATATTGATACCCTAGATAGGGACAGTATATTACTGACTATAGAGCATTTGAAAGATGCATTTCTATATATGCGTGATGCACAGAGGGATATTTGCCGACTGGCATCAAGAGTAAGTGCGCTGTCCATTTCTGCCAGAAGAGGGTTATGGACGAGGCAGTGGTCAGGTGATGCTGATTCCAAAAGGCATATGGAAGTATTGCCTTACAAAGGGGAGGCGTTATTTGGGGTAGGTCTATCAGACCTGGTGGCCACGGCAACTGCTGGGAAATCCACATTTTACCCCAGGTAGCCTCTCAACATAAGAAGACGCCGTATTATCAGGCGCAGTCCTTTCGGCCCCATAAGGGCAAGCGGGCAAAAGGCTCCTCATTTCTGCCCCGTGGCAGAGGGAGAGGAAAAAGGCTGCAGCAAACAGCCAGTTCCCAGGAACAGAAGCCCTCTCCCGTTTCTGACAAGGCCTCAGCATGACGCTGGGGCTTTACAAGCGGACTCAGGCACTCCCCTAAAGTCTGCTTTACCGACGTCTCCCTCCGACAGGGAGGCGGTATTGGAAGCCATTCACAAGCTGTATTCCCAGCAGGTAATAATCAAGATACCCCTCCTGCAACAGGGACAGGGGTATTATTCCACGCTGTTTGTGGTACCGAAGCCGGACGGCTCGGTGAGACCTATTTTAAATCTGAAATCCTTGAACACTTACATACACAGGTTCAAATTCAAGATGGAGTCACTCAGAGCGGTGATTGCGAACTTGGAAGAAGGGGATTATATGGTGTCTTTGGACATCAAGGAGGCTTACCTCCATGTCCCAATTTACCCTTCTAACCAAGGATACCTCAGGTTTGTGGTACAGAACTGTCACTATCAGTTTCAGACGCTGCCGTTTGGTTTGTCCACGGCACCCCGGGTCTTTACCAAGGTAATGGCCGAAATGATGATACTCCTTCGAAGGAAGGGAGTTTTAGTTATCCCGTACTTGGACGATCTCCTGATAAGGGCAAGATCCAGGGAACAATTGGTAGTCGAGGTAGCACTATCTCAAGTAGTGTTGCGGCAGCACGGTTGGATTCTCAATATTCCAAAATCGCAGCTGATCCCGACGACACGTCTTCTATTCCTAGGGATGATCCTGGACACAGTCCAGAAAAAGGTGTTTCTCCCGGAGGAGAAAGCCAGGGAGTTATCCGAACTAGTCAGAAACCTCCTAAAACCAGGCCAAGTGTCAGTGCATCAATGCACAAGGGTCCTGGGAAAAATGGTGGCTTCCTACGAAGCAATCCCTTTCGGCAGATTCCACGCAAGAACTTTCCAGTGGGACCTGCTGGACAAATGGTCCGGATCGCATCTTCAGATGCATCAGCGGATAACCCTGTCACCAAAGACATGGGTGTCTCTCCTGTGGTGGTTGCAGAGTGCTCATCTTCTAGAGGGCCGCAGATTCGGCATTCAGGACTGGGTCCTGGTGACCACGGATGCCAGCCTGCGAGGCTGGGGAGCAGTCACACAGGGAAGAAATTTCCAGGGCTTGTGGTCAAGCCTGGAGACATCACTTCACATAAATATCCTGGAGCTGAGGGCCATTTACAATGCCCTAAGCCAAGCAAGACCTCTGCTTCAAGGTCAGCCGGTGCTGATCCAGTCGGACAACATCACGGCAGTCGCCCACGTGAACAGACAGGGCGGCACAAGAAGCAGGAGGGCAATGGCAGAAGCTGCAAGGATTCTTCGCTGGGCGGAAAATCATGTGATAGCACTGTCAGCAGTGTTCATTCCGGGAGTGGACAACTGGGAAGCAGACTTCCTCAGCAGGCACGACCTCCACCCGGGAGAGTGGGGACTTCACCCAGAAGTCTTCCACATGATTGTAAACCGTTGGAAAAAACCAAAGGTGGACATGATGGCGTCCCGCCTCAACAAAAAATTGGACAGGTATTGCTCCAGGTCAAGGGACCCTCAGGCAATAGCTGTGGACGCTCTGGTAACACCATGGGTGTACCAGTCAGTGTATGTGTTTCCCTCCTCTGCCTCTCATACCCAAGGTACTGAGAATTATAAGACGGAGAGGAGTAAGAACTATACTCGTGGCTCCGGATTGGCCAAGAAGGACTTGGTACCCGGAACTTCAAGAGATGCTCACAGAGGACCCGTGGCCTCTACCTCTAAGAAGGGACCTGCTCCAGCAAGGACCCTGTCTGTTCCAAGACTTACCGCGGCTGCGTTTGACGGCATGGCGGTTGAACGCCGGATCCTGAAGGAAAAAGGCATTCCGGAAGAAGTCATTCCTACCCTGATCAAAGCCAGGAAGGATGTGACCGCAAAGCATTATCACCGCATTTGGCGGAAATATGTTGCGTGGTGCGAGGCCAGGAAGGCCCCAACGGAGGAATTTCAACTGGGTCGATTCCTGCATTTCCTGCAAACAGGAGTGTCTATGGGCCTAAAATTAGGATCCATTAAGGTTCAGATTTCGGCCCTGTCTATTTTCTTCCAGAAAGAACTGGCTTCAGTTCCTGAAGTTCAGACGTTTGTCAAGGGGGTGCTGCATATACAGCCTCCTTTTTGTGCCTCCAGTGGCACCTTGGGATCTCAATGTAGTTTTGGGGTTCCTAAAATCACATTGGTTTGAACCGCTTAAATCTGTGGATTTGAAATATCTCACATGGAAAGTGGTCATGCTGTTGGCCCTGGCTTCGGCCAGGCGCGTGTCAGAATTGGCGGCTTTATCTTATAAAAGCCCTTACCTGATTTTTCATACGGACAGGGCAGAATTGAGGACTCGTCCACAATTTCTCCCTAGGGTGGTTTCAGCGTTTCACCTGAACCAGCCTATTGTGGTACCTGCGGCTACTAGGGACTTGGAGGACTCCAAGTTGATGGACGTTGTCAGGGCCCTGAAAATATATGTTTCCAGGACGGCTGGAGTCAGAAAATCTGGCTCCCTGTTTATCCTGTATGCACCCAACAAGCTGGGTGCTCCTGCTTCTAAGCAGACTATTGCTCGTTGGATTTGTAGTACAATTCAGCTTGCACATTCTGTGGCAGGCCTGCCACAGCCAAAATCTGTAAAAGCCCATTCCACAAGGAAGGTGGGCTCATCTTGGGCGGCTGCCCGAGGGGTCTCGGCTTTACAACTTTGCCGAGCAGCTACTTGGTCAGGGGCAAACACGTTTGCTAAATTCTACAAATTTGATACCCTGGCTGAGGAGGACCTGGAGTTCTCTTATTCGGTGCTGCAGAGTCATCCACACTCTCCCGCCCGTTTGGGAGCTTTGGTATAATCCCCATGGTCCTTACGGAGTTCCCAGCATCCACTAGGACGTCAGAGAAAATAAGAATTTACTTACCGATAATTCTATTTCTCGTAGTCCGTAGTGGATGCTGGGCGCCCATCCCAAGTGCGGATTGTCTGCAATACTTGTACATACATAGTTATTGTTAACTAAATCGGGTTATTGTTGTTGTGAGCCATCTTTCCAGAGGCTCCTCTGTTATCATGCTGTTAACTGGGTTCAGATCACAAGTTGTACGGTGTGATTGGTGTGGCTGGTATGAGTCTTACCCGGGATTCAAAATCCTTCCTTATTGTGTACGCTCGTCCGGGCACAGTATCCTAACTGAGGCTTGGAGGAGGGTCATAGGGGGAGGAGCCAGTGCACACCAGGTAGTCCTAAAGCTTTACTTTTGTGCCCAGTCTCCTGCGGAGCCGCTATTCCCCATGGTCCTTACGGAGTTCCCAGCATCCACTACGGACTACGAGAAATAGAATTATCGGTAAGTAAATTCTTATTATTAATCACTTGTCCCCTTATTAGCGGTATTAGGTACATAGGCGTTTTTACATTGGTTGCCGTATCCATCTAATGTTTACATAGCAAGTAAGGGCGGAAGTCCGCTCTCGTGTCCTGGCATGTCGCTATAGTAATGCGGACAGGAAGTGAGGTCACCACGGGCGGTAGTACCCTTCCGTCCATTAGTACTAATGCCCACACAAACTTTAGTGCACCGTATTGAACTTTTGGTAAACGTGCAAATGTGTCACCATGGCAACTTGCCTACTTTCTATTAAACGTGTTTTTTTCTGTCTTCTGCGGCGATACATTGCGCTATTATAGTGCCGCACCAGATAGGCATTTAATATCATCAATATTAATCACTTGTCCCCTTATTATTAGGCACATAGGCGGTTTTACATCAGTTGCCGTGACTACCTAATGTTTATATAACTAGTAAGGGCGGAAGCCCTCGTGTCCTGGTATGTTGCTACAGAAACGCGGACAGGAAGTTAGGTCACTACGGGCGGAAGTATCCCTCCGTTCGTCAGCACTAATGCCCACACAGGATATAGTAAACTTTAGTGCACCGCATTGAACACTGGGTACACGTGCAAACGTGTTACCATGGCAACCCACCTGTTTCCAATTCAACTCGCTTTTTGCATCAATTTCTGGTGGATTCATGTAAATAGTTACACTTTACAAGCACTCTTGTTCCTTGATAAAGCCCCATAACGTGGAGAAACGCGTTGGTAGGATGCAGGCAGGCGGGTCACACATACATCTCTCCTCTTGAGGCTGGAATTGTGCTTCACATCTTGCTGGCTAGTGCCGTTTTCGGCCGGCGGCCAATACCAGTGGTTCACATTCCACCCCTGAGCTGTATATGTGTGGTCTCCTTGTCATTGTTTTTTATTTTAATAAACAGTGTTTTTAATTATTATCACCACTCCCATGTCCATCTTTGGAGCAGTCTATAAAGAAACCGCTACGTGAGGATTGACGCCTAATTCTGAGTGAGTAACGGTACGCATCCATTATCACGTTCTTTGTAGTCCAGATAAAAGATACCTTTATGTGCCGAGTCCTATCTTATCCATTGTGAGTGGGGTACGCCATCCAGGATTAGCTGATTCATCATTGTCTGAGAGAATACTATTTCCAGATTTATAAGGCCTTATTATACTATGATGTTTTATTTCATTTTATATTGCATATCATTGTGAGATATTTTGCGGAGTAGAAGAGTCATCTACATCTCAACAGGAGGCGCTTATTGGAGTTGGATTCCTCCCCCTGTTGTATATACGGACATTAAGCATTTATTGTCTTTTCACATGAAACAACACCGAGCGCCTATATTTGAGTATTTGTTTAGTTTACTTTATTTTCATAAGGGTGAAGTGGCCCTTATTTCCTCAAGTGGCTGCACAAGTGTGTTTGCGCCTTGGGTTTCTGATTATTTTTCCGTTATATAGGATAGAGGGAAAGATGAATGCAGCAATGTGCATAGAAATCCTGGATGAAAATCTGCTCCAGAGCGCTCTTGACCTCAGATTGGGGCGACAGTTCATATTTCAGCATGATATTGACCCAAGATATCAAAGGAGTGGCTTCAGGACAACTCTGTGAATGTCCTGGAGTAGCCCAGACAGAGCCCAGACTTGAATCCGATTGAACGTCTCTGGAGAGATCTGAAAATGGCTGTGCACCGACGCTTCCCATCCAATCTGATGGAGCTTGAGAGGTGCTGCAAAGAGGAATGGGCAAAACTGCCCAAAGATAGGTGTGCCAAGCTTGTGGCATAATATTCAAAAAGACTTGAGGCTGTAATTGCTGCCAAAGGTTCATCAACAAACTATTGAGCAAAGGCTGTGAATATTTATGTACATGTGATTTCTTAGTTTTTAATTTTTAATACATTTTCAAAAATCACAAAAGAAAATACTTTTTTCATGTTGTCATTTTGGGGTATAGGGGGTAATTCTGAGTTGATCGCAGCAGGAACTTTGTTAGCAGTTGGGCAAAACCATGGGCACTGCAGGGGAGGCAGATATAACATGTGCAGAGAGAGTTAGATTTGGGTGTGGTGTGTTCAATCTACAATCTAAATTGCAGTGTAAAAATAAATCATCCAGGATTAACCCTGCACAGAAACAAAATAACCCATCCAAATCTACCTCTCTCTGCAAATGTTATATCTGCCTCCCCTGCAGTGCACATGGTTTTGCCCAACTGCTAACAAAGTTCCTGCTGCGATCAACTCAGAATTACCCCCACTGTGTGTACAATATTGAGGGAAAAATGAATTTATTCCATTTTGGAATAAAGCTGTAACATAACAAAATGTGGAAAAAGTGAAGCGCTGTGAATATTTTCCAGATGAACTGTAAGTAAGGTACATTCCCCCTCCTCTCTCTATGTCATAGGTCGTTGTGTACCCTTGAATGGCCTTTTGCTGTTCCTCCATCCACTGAAGCATATAAAGGGTGGAATTCCACCTTGTTACTATCTTTTGCTTCAACTGGTAGCAGGGCAAATTCAAAAGTGCTTGCAGGTGTTGCAATCTTCTAAATGCACATACTAAATGGTGAAAATGTCCCAAAAATTTTTGGACCACAGAGAGCATCTTCTGCATGGCCCTGTCATTTTTTTAACAAAAAATTGCACCACCAAGTTGATTGTGTGAGCAAAACATGGAATGTGTTGGAATTCACCTAGCTGTAATGCTCTCAATATTGGTGGCATAGGGCCTAATTCAGACTTAATCGTAGCCGTGCAAAAATGTGTACGGCTACAATCAGTTACTCAGACATGTGGGGGGACGCCCAGCACAGGGCTAGTCCACCCCGCATGTCTGGCTCTGCCCCGCCACAAAAGTATTGTACTTGACAAGTAGATCCCTACCAGCGCAGCTCCTGCGCGCTGGCAGGGAGCTACTCGTCGCTGTCCGGGATGCAGCGGCTGCGTGTGACGTCATGCAGCCGCTGCGGAGCCCACACCTGCACCCGCACGCCTGCGTTGCCCAGCCCGTGCCCCTAAAACGGCGGCCAAATGCCGCAAGCCCCACCCCCTCCCGCCCATCGATCGCAGGGCAGATGGTCGTCTGCTGTCTGGCATGCGCCGGTGCAATGCGGCGCAGGCGCATTCGCAGTTCAGACCTGAAACGCACAGCAGCTATCAGGTCTGAATTAGGCCCATTGTACAAAATCGCAAATCCCGAGGAGAGTCCAAGTGAGGATTTCCCTGAGTTTTTCTAAGATATTGTCAGCAGTATTTATTTATTACCAGTTAATTATATAGCGCACACAGAGAATATTTGTCCATTCACATCAGTCCCTGCCCTAGTGGAGCTTACAATCTATATTTCCTATCACATGTACACACACATTCACATTAGAGTTAATTTAGTTGGGTGCCAATGAACCTACCAGTATATTTTTGGATTGTGGGAGGAAACCGAAGTACCCGGAGGAAACCCACGCAAGTACGGGGAGAATATACAAACTCCACACATTTAGGGCCATGGTGGGAATTTAATCCATGGCCTCAGTGCTGTGAGGCAGTAATGCTAACCATTACACCATCCGTACTGCCCTGATGCAGTATGCCTCTTAGTGAAACCGGTGACACGAAGAGTAGCCTGCCTCTGAATTAGCTGGCGTTTGTTAGATGCTACTGCTGCTGTTGGTGCTGCTGAATGCAATACACCCATGCAGTGGGCTGTCACAATCATGTAGTCTTTAGTTTGCCCTGTTCCACTTGTCCACATATCTGTGGTTAAGGGATAGTGTTGGCATTTTGGAGGCCACTAATTAAGGTTTTTTTTTTAACATCCCTCTACAGGCTGGGAATTGCTTTTCTAGTGAAGTGGAATCTTGATGAGATTTGGTAGCAGAGATTCTTCTTTTACCAGCATAGCTGCTATGGCGTCTGTGATCTGCAGCTGTAATGTCGTCAGTGATCTGCTGTACATCTGGGTGACTGCTGTAATACTTGCTCCACCTTGCAAAGGATTGTTTAACAGTCAACTGTTTTTTAAACTACTACTAGTAGTCTTCTTGGTCCCCTTCTGGGATGAAGATCCACTCCCAGCAGCAGCAGCAGGCAAGGGGATAGGGTTGCCACCTCATCCCTTTAATTCTGGACACATATTATTAATTACACAGGTTCTGTGGCTGATTAAAAGCAGGTGAAATGGAGTCTTGAAGTCAGCCAGCCACAGAACCTGTGTAATTAATATGTGTCCAGGATTAAAGGGATGAGGTGGCAATCTTTCTAGGGGAGGTGTCAGTTAGCATTATCAAATTGAATGTAGGACTATTTCCGGTCATGATTGAGGATATTTAAGATGAAGGTGTTGGTGGTGGAGATTGCAAGTGGTTGGATCTAGCAGAGAGAAGGGATAGCTGATGCTGGACTGGTTATTGTTACCTTTTTAGCCAAACTTTTGATGAACACGCTGCAAATGACATAACAGGGTGGAGGTTCCAAGATGGTTAAGGTCCCTTCGTTCATCTACTTGCTCTGGCTGTGCAAATGCATTAGATGGCTTGACAATTGTTAACTGGATTTGGGTAGAAATAATTCCACACATATAGTAAGAGGTGGAATTTTTTGTCTTATGTCCAGGCATGACAATGGCCTTTTTCTTATCATGGGCAACAACTGTTTCCACTGGTGACTGATTTACACAAACAACTTCGTCATCAACAACATTCTCATCATCATCATCCTTATTAGCGCCAGCGTTAGCTATTTAAATATCCTCCTCATCCTAGGGCACTTCCACAGTGCCTTGATTGTGATGTCATAAAGGTGAATTTAATGTTGAATTGCATTGATTGTGATGCACAATGGGAGATTGACAGTCTGCAGCCATTTGGTGGCTGGGAGAGGGCAACAGTAACCTCTATTTCCCAACACGGAGGCATGTCACCTCTTTTTTTGGAGAATGCAGAGGCGGGGATCTCCATCTGAGATTATTATGAATTACCTTACTGGGTATTACCACTGCTAATTATCTCACTGGATATGACCACTTCTTGATACCTTACTGTCTATTACCACTACTGATTACCTTACTGGGTATTACCATATAAAGTGATCTTACTGTGTATTACCATTACTGATTTTTTTAAAAATGACCATTACTGATTATTTAAAAAATGACAGTGATACAACACTTTTCAAGAACTATTACGATTGGGTTCACTGCCTCCATTATCTTAGTAATGGCCCTACTCTAAAGTAGTTATATTCACCATCTTCCGGAGTTTGGTTTGATTTACAGAAATCTGCTGATCTACCATCCAGGTAGGGACCAGGTCTGATGTCTTCCAACTTTTGATGAGTTCACAAGATAATTAGATTCAAGGACATTTTCACAATCCAATGCACTGGCGCAATTCCAGATTAGTACACTGGGAGTTGTAACTGGCATTCAGAAGTGTCCCAATGAGGAGACTTCTGTCAGTGGGAAGATGTAGTCTTTAATCCCATCTGTTTCTCATGATTGTGTGGCTTCATTATTACTGGCTGGATTGGGTACCTGCTTATTGGAGGCTGATCTCACCTCCTCCTGTACTGCAGCAGGCACCTTGTGTTGCTAGGTTCTGGTGAGTCTACGATAACTTGGTGTATAACTTTACAGAACATACTGTAGTTGCATTGATCTCTGGACAACTTTCACCATGCCACAGTTTAACCCATTATAATCTTTTCCATGCATAACAGTCTCTGAACTGACCAGTACTTCCAGGACAACATGGCCAGCCACTTGCCAATTCTGCAAAGTCCACGATCAGCTCAACTCTCAAGGCAATTGGTCATCTGGGTGCCTTTATACCTGTCAGTGATAACAACTGTTTGGATGATGTGATAAGGAATCAATCTATTTCTCAAGAAATCACTTGGCAAGATTTGAGAACTGTTAAACACATATGAAGAAATCAAAGTTGAACTGGCTCACCGAAGATCCACTGCCAGTCCATGTATGCTGGTACAATGATTAGAGCACCTGACTTTACGCACTTGGACCTACAATCAGAATCACTGACTGACTGTGACGTTATCGATGCTGATTATACGAGCAGGAATTAGTGCAGAGAGCAGGGTGCATCTAATCATTGTCCCAGCATACGCGGACTGGTGAGCCAGTCTGATTCTGTATGAAACTGTACAGATTAAGCCACATACATTGTGGTGGGCGACTTGGCCGTGCCGAGGGTTATGCACCGGTCAAATCCCTCCCAGCGGCACCTGCCTGTTGGAGCCAACAGCCAGGGACAGGACATACAGCAACAACAGCTGCAGCTGTCGAAATTGATAGCTGCAGCTGTTGTAACGGTCAGTGCCACTGGCAGTTCATACATCTGCCAGCACATCCGTGCTATCTTTTAGATAGCAGCACTGATATACACTGGGGCGCATGGCATTCCGGGCACTGAACAGACATAGCCTGCATCATACTGTACATCCAGGAATATAGTATCTGCACCACATAATAACCACAGATATCGCTATACCCCCTAATGGCAGGTAACTCATCTACCCCTGTGAGTTTCACGGCATCTGATTTGTGAATAAGGTGCTAAATTTAAAGAAACAAACCTCTTGGAGCGGCTCAGTCGCGGCAGGTGTCTTGTGCCTAGGTGTATGAGAACACATCTGTACTTTTTATGCACTTGCATAGCAACTACTGATGATACAGGATGCCAAGTGGCTTTAGCCTTTATTTTCCTTAGTGATTGGCACCTGTTCTTGTTACAGCCCATTTAAAATTTCTGAACTGCAGCCGCCACTGTCTTCGTTCGACATTATAGGTGCATAGACACTCGGGGAGAAAATGAGCGACGTTGCTCATTTTCACCCTTCCTGAGAGACGTTGCTCATTTTCATGGCAAGTGTGTATGCCGCCAGTGATGATTGATTTGCGGCCCTGCGGGTTGTTAGCGACCCTCGCTGTTGGCCATGCAGGCAGCTCAATCTGGACTGTTGTCCAGGAGCTGCCTGCACCCCGGTCCGGCCGCTGTGTGACGTCACTGAGCGATATGAATGGTCATATCGCTCAGTGTGTACGGCCGGCCACCGACCGCCCAGCCTGGGAGTGAGAAACACTAGGCGACGTCACTCATAGAGCACGTCACCTAGTGTGTACCCACCATATGGGAATGTTTTTTGTTTGTTTGTTTTTTATATACTATATGTTTGCTTGTTTTAAGATAATGCTTTCACATTAATATATACATAATGTACTGTAAAGGATGAGTAAGATATAAAACATTGCTTCCTTTAGCTTTAAAAAAACTTCCATTTTACAGTATGCGCTATATGTTGGAGTGCTGTCTCTTTGCATTCTCAATCATTGTCTTTCTGGCACACACAGCTTTCAGGATTTTGTAGGATTAACCTCTTTTTTGTGAACATATTTTATATATGTATATATGTACCCTTGCATTGGTTTGTCCTGATGCAAAGTTGCTCCTTTTATTATTTTGCCTTGATTCAAACGCTGAATCAATCCCTAGTTGTTTGTAGAACTACAGTAATATAACTTCTTACTGATCCTTTAAATCAGGGATGGGGAACCTTCGGCCCTCCAGCTGTTGTTGAACCATACATACCAGCATGCCTTGCTACAGTTTTGCTATTTGGCCATGCTAAAACTGTTGCAGGGCATGCTGGGATATGTAGTTCAACAACAGCTGGAGGGCCGAAGGTTCCCCATCCCTGCTTTAAATGTTCACTATAGCTCCTCTCTTACCTGTTTTAGTTTAAGATTGCTGCTACCAAGGCTGCCCATAGGGGGATACATATCTGTTGGCCCAGCGGGACAGTGAGCCCTGCTCAGTCCAAAGCCACCAGCATCACCTCCCTGCCCATCATCTATATAAAGCACAGCCCTTGTGGCTCATACTACACTGAGACCCTTCCCACCATGTTGATGTCACTCAGTTGCAGAGGGAGCAGGTGGCTTAGTGGTACCAGGACTGGTGGTTGGCTTGTGTGTCAGGCATAAACTGGGACGGTAGGAGTGAACGGGCAGAGATCCCCTTATAGGCACTCACTATATCCACTCCAAACAATTAGGCAGAGCCAGATTAAGGGGGGGGGGGGGGGGGCACATGCTTGCCAGGGCATTTTGTGTGTGTGTATATGTGCGTGTGTGGGGGAGGGGGGATGGGGCGTTGTTAGGAAGTATCCATACCAGTTGTTCAGATATAAGGGGGGGGGGGGGGCTGCAACTAAACCGAATCGCTAATCATTTGATTACAACATTTTTAATTGAATAGGCTGATTTGGGGGGTTATTCAGGTTTGTTAGCACTTTGGCAAAACCATGTTGCACTGCAGATGGAGCTGATGTAACATGTACAGAGAGATACTAGGGGCCTAATTCAGACCTGATCGCAGCAGCAAATTTGTTCTCTAATGGTCAAAGCCATGTGCACTTCAGGTGTGGCAGATATAACATGTGCAGAGAGAGTTTGATTTGGGTGGGTTATATTGTTTCTGTGCAGGGTAAATACTGGCTGCTTAATTTCTACAAGGCAATTTAGATTTCAGTTTGAATACACCCCACCCAAATCTAACTCTCTCTGCACATAGGGAGTTATTCAGAGATGAACGCTGATTGCTGCATATACAGCCAGATCTGCGTTCATCTCCGCACATGCTGGTGGCCACCCAGCACAGGGCAAGGCCATCCAGCATGTGTGAGGCTGCCCCCCAATGCGCCCGCAATTAGATTGCGGAGGCATCGGATCTAAGATTGACCCCTGGCAGCACAGCCTGCGGTGTCACTCCTGCAATGCCGTAACTCCACCCCCGCAACTCCCATACCTGTCAGTCACATTGCCGCTGCAATGTGTAAGATCACGCACACGCACAATAGCTGGTACTGTACATGTGCGCAGACCACCTGGATGCGGCTGCTGCGTCTGCGCCCAGTTCTGAATCTGGCCCAGGGCCGGCTCCAGGACTACTAGCACCCTGAGCGAGAAAATGTCAAAGCGCCCCACCCCCTATGCGCGCACCGAAGGTGCACGCGCTCCTGGGGAAGTGGGTGTGGCCTCTGGGGAAGTGGGCGTGGCCTCGCAACTTCATCTTATCACACTATAAATAAATACATTTTCACACCCCCTCTACGCACACAATTAGCAGCCTTACACATAACACAGTAGTGTTCCTTACACACAATGTCTCCAGTATAGTTCCAGATACACATAATGTCTCCAGTATAGTGTCAGATACACATAATGTCTACAGTAGTGCAGTGCCAGATAGACATGACATACCCCCCAGCAGTGCCAGATAGACCTGACATGCCCAGCAGCAGAGCCAGCTACACATGACATGCCCCGCAGCAGTGCCAGCTACACATGACATGCCCCCCAGCAGTGCCAGCTACACATGACATGCCCCTCCAGCAGTGCCAGCTACACATGACATGCCCCCCAGCAGTGCCAGCTACACATGATATGCCCTGCAGCAGTGCCAGGTACACATGGTATGCCCCCCAGCAGTGCCAGGTACACATGATATGCCCCAAAGCGGTGCCAGGTACACATGATATCCCCCCAGCAGTGCCAGATACACATGATATGCCCCCCAGCAGTGCCAGCTACACCTGATATGCCCCCCAGCAGTGCCAGCTACACATGATATGCCCCGCAGCAGTGCCAGCTACAAATGATATGTCCCGTAGCAGGCCCGGTACACATGCTCCACAGTGCCAGATATGCCCCCAGTGCCAGATATGCCCACAGTGCCAGATACACATGCCCCACAGTGCCAGATATGCCCCCAGTGCCAGATACACATGCCCCACAGTGCCAGATATGCCCCAGTCCCAGATACACACGCCCCACAGTGCCAGATATGCCCCCAGTCCCAGAAACACATGCCACAACAGTGCCAGATATGCCCCCAGTGCCAGATACACATGCCCCACAGTGCCAGATATACCCCCAGTGCCAGATACACATCCCCCCCACAGTGCCAGACAGAGGCGGATTGGCCATAGGGTTTACAGGGAAGATTCCCGGTGGGCTGGCGCACCCGTGGGGCCTGTTTAGTTTGAGGCCATGTGGTCCTATTTATAGACATAATGAATAAGATGCAAAATAATTTGCATATATGAAAATTACTCTGCCACTTAGCCTGTGATTGCAGATGATCTAGTGTATGCTCTGTCTGCCTGCTTGGCTGACATATAAGATTAAGTGATTAGTGATTGGGATACGGTTGGATAAGCAAGAAAATGTATCTTTCTAAAGAATGATATCGTTTCCTAAATTCTGAAGGTGTATCATATAATGTGCTCATAACATTTAATTTTATTTCTTTTTAACTTCCCCCTTGATGCTGGACATGCCCACTATCTGGAAAGTCTTGGGGGGAGGGTGCTGCTGCCATGGCCCATGGCTAGACCTTACACCTCTGGTGCTGCCCATGTGGGGCCACTAGAACAAATTTTTCCAGGGCCCCTTTTTGTTCACGATCCGCCCCTGGTGCCAGATATGCCCCTCAGTGCCAGATACACATGTCCCCACACAGTGCCCCCCCCCCCCTCAAGTGCTGTTCTGCTGTTCACCGCGCTGCTGTTGCCGATGGTTCTTTTGGTCGGGGAGGCAGCTGCTGCTCCTGCTGTGTGTGAGGACGGGGAGGAGAGCGCAGCGTCCGCCTCTCCTTCCCCTCAGTCTTTGCGGGTGGGCGCAATAAACTAAACAAGTACTCGTAACTCAGTACGCGCTATGCGCGCTGTGCGGCACCAGCGTCTAACACCGCACAGCTCGGGCGCACTGGGTAGTTTTGCATAGTCCCTCCCACAGCACAGAGGCAGCCACTGACTGCTGGCTGGGAGTTGGACTCGGAGGCAGGTCGGGGATGGACGGATGCTGCTGGAGCCTGGAGGCACACACAGACACAGGACCAGGCTCCAGGCTCCAATATTGCGGTGCCAGCGTGCGGCGCCCATTAAGGGTGGCGCCCTGCGCGGCCACTCTATTGGAACATGTCTGGAGCCGGCTCTGATCGGGCCCATAGTACATCTGCCCCACCAGCAGTGCAACCTGGTTTTGCCAAATTGCTAACTGTTTTGGTTTGGTAACAAACCTGAATAAGGCCCTAAATCTACTAACTCTGCAAGACAATTACTAATATCACACCTTTGACAACTGCAATTATAACTGCTTTTCCAACTTCTTACATTTACTTACCGGGACATTTGTACAGAACTGTGCATTTTGTTAATGTATGCTAAAGCTGCAATTGTGATTACAGTTACTTTGTTGCACTTTGATTACTTTGTTGCATTCATGCATTTTCATTGGCAGCAGTAAGCTTTTTATTAATACATACTTTTATATTCTTTGAAATTTCATTGGTTATTACATAGTAACATAGTATCTAAGGTTGAAAAAAGACAATTGTCCATCGCGTTCAACCTATTTGTGGTCTTTTATGCAGGAATATTTGGTCTAAAATTTTGACTGATGTTGATGTCAGCCGTTGCGTTTTATCCCTCTTTTTATAGTAACTATAGTGCGTGATTATGCACCATAACCCTGGATATCCTTATCCATTAGGAATTTATCTAACGCATTCTTAAAGGTGTTGACTGAGTCGGCCATTACAACTCCCTCAGGCAGGGAATTCCAAACACGTATTGTCCTTACCGTGAAAAAGCCTTTACGCCGTATTGTGCGGAATCTCCTCTAACCTAAGCGAGTGTCCACAAGTCCTCTGTGTTGATCTAACAAAAACAGGTCCCGCGCAAGCTCTCTGTATTGTCCCCTTATATATTTGTAGATGTTGATCATGTCCCCTCTTAGCCTCCTCTTTTCCAGTGTAAACATGCCTAATCTTGCAAGCCTTTCCTCGTATTTCAGTGTCTCCATGCCCTTAATTAATTTGGTCGCCCGCCTCTAAACCTTTCCTAGCTTCAGGATATCATTTTTGTAGTATGGTGCACAGAATTGTACACAGTATTCAAGGTGTGGCCTTACTGGTGATTTATATAACGGGAGTATAACACTCTTGTCCCTTGCATCAATTCCCCGTTTTATGCATGCTAATATCTTATTAGCCTTCTTTGCTGCAATCCTACTTTGGGTACTGCTGCTTAGTTTGCTATCTATGAGAACACCTAAGTCCTTTTCCAGTACAGAATCCCCTAATTTTACCCCATTCAGTATGTAGGTGTTATTTTTGTTCTGCTACCACAGTGCATTACCTTACACTTGTCTATATTGAAGTGCATTCTCCATTTGACTGCCCATGCTTCTAATTTAACTAAGTCATTCTGAAGAGACTCAGCATCATCCTCCGTATTTATAGCCTTACACAATTTGGTATCATCTGCAAAAATTGACACCATGCTCTCTAGACCTTCTGTTAGGTCATTAATGCAAATATTTAACAACAGCGGTCCTAGTACCGAGCCTTGTGGCACACCACTTAGCATATCCGTCCAATTTGAAAAAGATCCATTAACCACAACGCGCTGCTCCCTATTATCTATCCAATTTTTGACCCAAGTACATATTGTGCTCCCTAGCCCTAATTCTTGTAGCTTGTAGATAAGTAGCATGTGTGGTACTGTGTTGAAAGCTTTGGCAAAGTCTAAAAAGATTACATCCACCTCCTTACCCTGATCGAGGTTTGCACTTACTGTTTCACAAAAGCCAAGTAAGTTGGTTTGACAGGATCTGTCCTTAACAAATCCATGGTGATTCCTTTTAATGACCTTATTGGCTTCAAGGAACTTCTGAATACTATCCCTTAGAATACCTCCCAATACTTTCCCCACTATAGATGTAAGACTAACTGGTCTATAATTACCCAGTTCAGCTTTACTTCCCTTTTTGAATATAGGTACTACTTCCGCTATACGCTAGTCTTTGGGAACCATACCTGATACAACTGAATCTTTAAAGATCAAAAATAGTGGTTTTGCAAGCTCAGAGTGAAGCTCCATTAGAACCCTTGGGTGCATTCCATCAGGACCTGGTGACTTATTTATCTTTAAATGTTTTAATCAGTCCCAGACTACCTCCTCACTTAAATAAGTACCTATCAGTGTGATATTCTCATTATTGAGATTGTGTGTTTGTCCCTGAATTGGGTCCTCTCTTGTAAATACTGTTGAAAAAAACTCATTTAGTGTGTCCGCTATGTCATTATCATTTTTGATAAAGACTCCCAACTTGTCTTTTAAAGGGCCTATACTCTCCTTCTTTAATCTCTTGCTATTGATGTATTTAAATAATTTTTCGGGATTTGCTTTGCTTTCCTTTGCTACTAGTTTTTCTGTTTCTTCTTTAGCCGCTCTTATCTCTTTGTTGCATATTTTGTTACAGTCCTTATAGTGCTGAAATGACTCCGCATTCCCGTCAGATTTGTATTGCTTAAATGCTCGCCTTTTCTTGCCCATACGTTCCTTTATCTGTTTGTTAAGCCACATCGGTTTATGATTTTTATTCCTTTTTTTACTGCTCGTAGGAATAAATTTGAGAGTCTTTTTAGCTAGCAGTGATTTTAATGCATCCAATTTTTTCGTAGTATTTTCTCCTAAAAACAAACCTTCCCATTCAATATCCCTTAAAGCTTCCTTCATCATTTCAAAGTTGGCTTTGCTAAAGTTTAAAGTCCTAGTTGAGCCAGTGTAGGACTGTTTATGAAAACTGATATTGAATGTGACCATATTGTGGTCGCTGTTTCCTATGGGCTCCCCTACTATAATACCTGATACCAATTCCCCATTGTTTGTAATACCAGGTCTAAGATTGCATTGTACCTGGTAGGTTCCTCAATTAGTTGAACTAAGTAGTTATCATTTAGTGTGTTTAAAAACATATTGCCCATTAGCAGTATCACATGAATCGTTTTTCCAGTTTATCTCTGGATAGTTAAAATCTCCCATCACTACTATGTCTCCTACTCTTGCTGCTCTTTCAATTTGCTTCAGTAACAATTTCTTATCAGATACATTAATACCAGGCAGCCTGTAGCATACACCCAATACTAACTTTTTTATTCCTTTTTCCACGCGTGCAATTTCTACCCATAACGTCGCGACAGTGTCTACAGTCCCCTCCTGCATATCTTCCTGTATATTAGGTTTTAAAAAACGGTTTTATGTAGACACACCCCTTCACCCCTTTTATTTAGTCTGTCTCTCCTAAACAGCATATAGCCCTCTAGATTGACTGTCCAATCATGAGATTCGTCTCACCAAGTTTCAGTAATGCCTATAATATCATACTGTTTGCTTGCTGCAAGAATTTCTAGTCACCCTTTTTACCAGTAAGGCTTCTAGCGTTCACATACATACAACTAAGATAAGTATTTCACCTTGCTTTAGGGACATCATTCCCCTTATGTAGCAATGATGACCCGTAATCGTTATCGTTATCAGTTAGTGCTTTGGTAAAACTTCTTTTAGTACCCATATTAATACCCTTACCGGCTGCTCTTACCCTCCCCCCAACTTCTCCCCCATTTTGTTTACTACCGCCATCCCCACTATTCTCACTGCATGACCCGTAGTTTCTGGCTAAACCCTCCCCCCAAGCTCCTAGTTTAAAATCTCCTCCAACCTTCTAACCATCCTTCCCCCCAGCACCGCTGCCCCTCCTCATTCAGGTGCAATCCAGCACGACAAAAAAGATGGCGCCTGACTGAGAAGTCCGCCCAGTGTTTCAGGAACACAAACCCCTCTTTTCTGCACCAATCCCTAAGTCACACATTTACCTCCCTATTCTCCCTTTTATATTGTTTTCAGACTCAATAGTTTATCAAAGCACAGCCTTTTCTTTCCATTTTTATGTGATTTCATACTATCTATCTATGATTGGAGGTGCTCACATTTCTCCTCCTATATGCTGAAAAATGCTATGCCTAGACATGATTAGTTGTTGCGTCAGAACATACATTGTGGATGATTAAGCTTTTCTTCTGACTATTCTTAATGCCAGGACGGATAGCTGCACCCACACTGACTTTGCAGCTGTTCTGTTGAAGTCATACTTTCAGTGCTACTATAATTGCTCCCTGCAGTTCCTGGTCTAACTGCTCCTATAACACCACACCTAAGTTACCCTATAACTGTTTCTCTGATGGTGACTGCCTCGGGAGGGTTAAACAGACCCCTTGTCCGCATGCACAAATCGATGAACGGAATCAAGCCATTAAAATGTGCAGTTTTTGTTTATTGGAATGAAGTAATTAAATGGTTGGGTAAGGACAGGCCATACCTTCTTCTGATGAAAACTATTGATTTCTTGCCACGATTTTATAAGTGACACTGTTTTTGATTACTCTTGACAAACCTCCTTAGAGTGTTAATTAAATTGGCCGCAGATGAGCAGGTGTGGGAAATCATTATATCTCTCAGTCCACACTCACTAGCTTCATATTTTGCTGTCTTGCATAATGAACAAGGGTCCACGAGACACACACAAAGCAATATCTTTATCAGCAAATTGAAAATTGAAGTTTGTTTTAATATCTTCTTCCATACACACTGATTTTACTATCCACCTAAAAAATATTCACATTACTAGTTATTGTCTTTATTTCAAATGAAATAGTTTTTCTTTTATTATAAAATAGCATAATTAATATTAGTGTTTAAGGTAAGTAAATACTCTCAGTAAACCAGTACTGTAAGTTCACATATGTCCTTTGTGTTGGAGGAGAGATGCATGATTCATGAGTTATCCTGCTCTACAATGAGTGACTGTGAAGGCCTCTAGTAATGGATGTCTCTGATTGGCAGATTCAGTTTCTTTTTAAACAAATGGGTGAAGGAAACACTGTTAAAGTTATGTACACACCTGGAAGATTTACTAAGGCCTATTTTACTTGTTAGTGGTTTTTCCATAGATAGAAAATGCAGTAAAAACACATCATTTACAAATCTTCAGACAATTTTTTTGAGATTCAACAAATGTAGATTTCATATAGAATTCAAAGAAATGGGGCAATGAACATTTAGAGTTAGGAGTAAACCCAGCTTTTTTTTTGGTCAATACATTTAAAAGCCAGTTTTTGAGCAGCTGAAAAAGGACCAGTTTTCTGACAAAAACACATAGAATCTACGATAAGTTCATGGACCTATGTGTTTTCACTGCCGCGATCAAGGAAACGGGGTAACTATCAGGGATTTTTTTTCAGGACCTCAACATGTCCCGAAAAAATATCCCTGGTAAGTGCTTGTGCTAACTACGAGGCTAATTGGATAGCCCTGGGGGATCAGTTAGCCCGCAGTAAATTACCGCAGGCAATTGAATTACCCCTTAGTGCAGGGAGAAGTGTTCTTTTCTTAACTATAAACTGAGTTAAAGCTGCAGCGTTATTGAGCGCTAAGTGCAAAACCAGCCATTTTTCTCTAACGTCCTAGTGGATGCTGGGGACTCCGTAAGGACCATGGGGGATAGACGGGCTCCGCAGGAGACAGGGCACTTTAAGAAAGAATTTGGATACTGGTGTGCTCTGGCTCCTCCCTCTATGTCCCTCCTCCAGACCTCAGTTTGAATCTGTGGCCGGACGAGCTGGGTGCTACTTAGTGAGCTCTCCTGAGCTTGCTATAAGAAAGTATTTTGTTAGGTTTTTTATTTTCAGGGAGCTCTGCTGGCAACAGACTCCCTGCATCGTGGGACTGAGGGGAGAGAAGCAGCCCTACTCTCTGAAGATAGGTCCTGCTTCTTAGGCTACTGGACACCATTAGCTCCAGAGGGATCGTACACAGGATCTCACCCTTTGTCGTCCGATCCCGGAGCCACGCCGCCGCCCCCTCGCAGAGCCGGAAGACAGAAGCCGGGTAAAAGAAGCAAGAAGACTTCAAAATCGGCGGCAGAAGACTCCAGTCTTCATATGAGGTAGCGCACAGCACTGCAGCTGTGCGCCATTGCTCCCACACTACACCCACATACTCCGGTCACTGCAAGGGTGAAGGCGCAGGGGGGGGGCGCCCTGGGCAGCAATTAGAGACCTCTTTGGCAAAAGTTTGCATAATATACAGTTGGGCACTGTATATATGTATGAGCCCCCGCCAAAATTGTACATGAAAGCGGGACAGAAGCCCGCCGTCGAAGGGGCGGGGCTTCTTCTCCAGCACTCACCAGCGCCATGTTTTTTCTCCACAGCACCGCTGAGAGGAAGCTCCCCAGTCTCTCCCCTGCAGTTACACGGTAGAAGAGGGTAAAAAGAGAGGGGGGGGGGCACATAATTAGGCGCAAAAATCAACATAGACAGCAGCTACTGGGTTAACATTAAGTTACTGTGTTATTCCTGGGTAAATAGTGCTGGGGTGTGTGCTGGGATACTCTCTCTGTCTCTCCAAAGGGCCTTATGGGAGAATTGTCTTCAGATGAGCATTCCCTGAGTGTGTGGTGTGTCGGTACGTGTGTGTCGGCATGTCTGAGGTAAAAGGCTCCCCTAAGGAGGAGATGGAGCAAATATGTGCCAAAATGGCAGAAAAGTGTTCAATATATGATTATTGTAATAAAAGATGATTTGCATATCACTGATGACTCATCTGTCCCTGACACAAGGGTACACATGTTTAAGGGGAAGAAAGCTGAGGTAAATTTCCCTCCTCTCATGATGAAAAAGAGCGGGAATCTCCAGACAAGAGACTGCAGTTTCCCACAAAGAATTCTCAGGCAGTATCCTTTCCGCACTAGGGCCAGGATATGATGGGAATCTTCCCCTAGGGTGTCACGTTTGCCCAAATGGTAGCCCTGACGTAACAGCTATGTCACGATCCGGGTATCTGGACGCCATTTCTTACCCATCAGATGCCTCCTAAGGCTGGCTCAGCGCTCCAGGACCGGATCCCATCTGTTATCCTAATGTTCACATTCCTGCATCCTCTCCTGTCTCTCTGAGACGCTGTCACAGTAACGCCTTATTACATCTGGCATGGCGTCTCCCGCGGCCTCCGCCGCCGTCCCTGAGCTTCTGCATGCAGAGTGTCAGAGTGGCGATTACGTCAGCCGCGGCCTCCGCTGTGTCCGCGTGGTTGGATGTGCACTTGTCAGCCTGGCGTCTCCTGTCTCCAGTGGCCGGCGCCGCCATTACTGTTTTCATTACCACATGGATTACAAACCAAACTTCCCTCCAAGTGTCTGCATGGGCGCAGCCATCTTGGATTCTGTCAGCTGATCATTTCCTCCAATCTGTTGTCAGTATTGTTAATCTGCATAATTGCCTAGCCAATCCCTTCCTTGCTGCAGGTATAAATACACTGTGCCTGAGCAAGGAAGGCGTCAGTGCTTTGGTTGTCAAACCTAGTTCCTGTTTGTCTCTCTCCTGTGATTGTCTTCCAGGTTCCAGCTCCTGTCTCAAGACTTCCACCATAGAGACCCGCACCAGCATTCCACCTGCGGTGTAGCCTGACTCTCCAATCCATTGTGGATTCATCTGTTTCCAGCTACAACATTACCTGCTTCCAGCTCAGCTTCCAGCAGAGTACAGCTTCCCTTAAAGGGCCGGTGTCCTTTCTACACTTTACCACTCTCCACCGGTATTATTATTTCTCCGCTCTCAAGTTCTACATTTCAGTTCATATTTCATCGCTCCCAAGTTCATTTATTATTTAACTGGTTCCAGCCAGTATCCACTCCGTGCTAACAACAGTCTGGTTCCAGCCAGTATCCACAGCAGCTGTTTTATCTTCAGCAACCCAGCTTTTCCTGGAACACCAGCTGGCACAATCCTGGGTTATCTCCATTGCTACAGTCGGGCCTGGTAAGGACTTTCCATCTAGAAGATCATAAGAACTATCTCACACTACCAGTGCCCTGTGGCTCCTGCCATCCTGTAGTACCCAGGAACTGTATTTATTCTTTGCTGACTTTTACGTTTTCTTTTACTGCTGCTGTGTTGCGGAGTTGTCATAATAAACATCATTGACTTTTATCCAAGTTGTCGTGGTCACGCCTTCGGGCAGTTATTATTCATATTACTTACATGTCCAGGGGTCTGATACAACCTCCCAGGTTCCGGTACATCTCAGCCCCTACAACTGAGGCTGCCTCCCGTCAGCTCAGGCCCTCAGTTGTGACAGTAAGCACTGACCTAATGAATCCAGCCGGAGACCAGGATCAAGCGGCCAGGCCGATGCAAGAACTGGCAGCCCGACTAGAACATCAGGAGGCTGCACAGGGCCACATCATCCGCTGTCTCCAGGATCTCTCTACTCGGCTGGATGGGATTCAGACAACTCTCCGTGGATCAGGCGCGTCTGGTGCGTCAACCACAGTGACTCCAGCTATAACCCCACCCACCTTACCCATTTCTGCTCCACGTCTTCATCTTCCAACGCCAGCAAAATTTGACGGATCTCCAAGATTCTGCAGGGGATTTCTCAACCAGTGTGAGATTCAGTTTGAGCTACAACCTGGCAATTTTCCCAGTGACCGTACAAAAATTGCCTACATTATTTCTCTTCTCAGTGGCTCAGCCCTTGATTGGGCATCACCGTTATGGGAGAGGTCCGACACCCTGCTATCTTCCTACACTGCCTTCGTGTCAACATTCAGGCGCATCTTCGACGAGCCAGGTCGGGTAACCTCAGCTTCATCCGAGATTCTCCGTTTACGCCAGGGGTCACGTACTGTAGGACAATATCTGATACAGTTCCAGATCCTGGCATCCGAACTGGCATGGAACGACGAGGCCCTGTATGCTGCATTCTGGCATGGCTTATCTGAGCGTATTAAAGATGAGTTAGCTACCAGAGACTTACCTTCTAAGTTAGATGAGCTAATCTCACTCTGCACGAAAGTTGATTTACGTTTCAGAGAGAGAGCAACTGAGCGTGGAAGATCATCTGCTCCAAAATCTTCTGCTCCTCCTCCTCGTCAACTGCAACCATCTAAAAATGAGCCCATGCAACTTGGCCGTTCCCGTTTAACTCCTGCTGAGCGCCGAAGACGTCTCTCCGAGTTTCTCTGTCTCTATTGTGCAGCTCCGTCTCACACCATTAATGCCTGTCCCAAACGTCCGGGAAACTCCAAATCCTAGCTCGCCAAGGAGAGGGCCGGCTAGGAGTAATGATCTCCTCTCCATCTCCTCAAGATTGTAATCTCCCAGTCTCGCTTCAAGTTGCTCAACGTTATCGGAACGTCATTGCCCTCCTTGATTCCGGAGCAGCTGGGAACTTTATTACCGAAGCCTATGTTAAACGGTGGTCCCTACCCACCGAGAGACTTCCTTCATCCATTTCTTTAACTGCCGTGGATGGCAGCAAAATTTTTGATGCAGTCATTTCTTTAAGGACTCTACCAGTTCGTCTGAGAGTGGGAGTTCTTCATTCCGAACTTATTTCTTTTTTAGTGATTCCAAGAGCCACACATCCTGTGGTCCTGGGCCTTCCATGGCTCCGTCTTCACAATCCTACAATTGATTGGACGACTACGCAAATCCTGGCATGGGGTTCCTCCTGTGCTGAGACATGTTTGTTTAAAGTATTGCCTGTCTGTTCTTCCTCCCCCAGGTCGTCTGATGTTCCACCTCCTCCATATCAAGATTTCACGGATGTGTTCAGTAAAGCTTCTGCTGATATCCTTCCTCCTCATAGAGAATGGGACTGTCCGATTGATCTCGTTCCAGGGAAGGTTCCACCTCGAGGCCGAACTTATCCGTTGTCTCTGCCTGAGACGCATTCTATGGAGGAATATATTAAAGAGAACCTAGCAAAGGGGTTCATTCGCCCTTCTTCTTCTCCAGCCGGCGCAGGCTTCTTTTTTGTAAAAAAGAAAGATGGTGGTCTGCGGCCGTGCATCGACTACAGAGGTTTGAACGACATTACCATCAAGAACCGTTATCCTTTACCCCTGATTACTGAGCTCTTTGACAGAGTTAGCGGAGCTACCATCTTTACAAAGCTGGACTTGCGAGGTGCATACAATCTCATCCGGATCCGTGAGGGTGACGAGTGGAAGACCGCCTTTAACACCCGTGACGGACATTATGAGTACCTCGTCATGCCCTTCGGATTGAGCAATGCTCCAGCTGTCTTCCAGCATTTTGTCAACGAGATCTTCAGAGACATTCTATACCGTCATGTCGTGGTCTATCTAGACGATATCCTCATTTTTGCCAACGATTTAGAGGAACATCGTTTTTGGGTTAAAGAGGTTCTGTCCCGTCTCCGTGTCAATCATCTCTATTGCAAATTAGAAAAATGCGTCTTTGAAGTCAAGTCCATTCCGTTTCTAGGGTACATTGTGACCGGTTCCAGACTAGAGATGGATCCTGAGAAACTACAAGCAATCCAAAATTGGCCGGTACCCTTAACCCTCAAAGGGGTCCAGAGGTTCTTAGGGTTCGCCAATTATTACCGAAAGTTTATACGAGACTTTTCCACCATTGTGGCGCCTATTACTGCTTTCACTAAGAAGGGTGCTAACCCGTCCAAGTGGTCTGAAGAAGCCATGCAAGCATTTCATCTATTAAAACAAAGGTTCATCTCTGCGCCTGTTCTGAAACAGCCTGACATCGACTCTCCTTTCATCTTAGAGGTGGATGCCTCCTCCGTTGGAATAGGAGCGGTGTTATCTCAGAGGGCTAAAGATGGCCATTTACACCCTTGCAGTTTCTTCTCCCGGAAGTTCTCCCCAGCTGAGCGCAACTATGCCATTGGCGACCAGGAGTTGCTAGCCATCAAGCTCGCTCTAGAAGAGTGGAGGTATCTGTTGGAGGGAGCTTCTCATTCAATCACCATACTTACAGACCACAAGAACCTTTTATACCTGAAGGGCGCACAATGTCTCAACCCTCGTCAGGCCAGATGGGCACTTTTCTTTTCCAGGTTCGACTTTAAACTCCAGTTCTGTCCGGGCTCTCAGAATCGCAAGGCCGATGCCCTTTCCCGCTCATGGGAGCAAGAAAATGAGTCAGAGTCTTCAGACAAGCATCCTATTATAAATCCGTTGGCATTCTCCACGGTAGGGATGGACTCTACGCCCCCATCAGGGAAAAGTTTTGTGAAGCCGATGCTAAGGAAGAAGCTCATGCATTGGGCCCATGCTTCCCGTTTTGCCGGACATACAGGTATCCAAAAAACCCTGGAGTTTATCTCTAGGTCCTATTGGTGGCCAACTCTGAAAAAGGACGTCTTGGAGTTTATTGCATCTTGCCCAAAGTGTGCCCAACATAAAGTATTCCGCCAGTCGCCTGCAGGGCAACTGGTTCCACTATCCGTTCCCCGTCGACCATGGACCCACTTGTCGATGGATTTCATTACAGACTTACCCATGTGCAACAAGTTCAATACCATCTGGGTGGTAGTTGACCGGTTCACCAAGATGGCACACTTCATTCCTCTCACCGGTCTTCCGTCAGCTTCCAAGTTGGCTCAAGTATTCATACAAGAGATCTTCCGACTCCACGGTCTTCCTGAAGAAATTATCTCAGATCGAGGAGTTCAATTCACAGCCAAATTCTGGCGAAGTTTATGTCAAGTCCTCCAAGTCAAGCTAAAGTTTTCCACGGCTTACCATCCTCAGACCAATGGTCAAACCGAGAGGGTGAATCAGGACTTGGAGGCCTTCCTCCGCATCTATGTGTCCTCCTCTCAAGATGACTGGGTTCAATTACTTCCCTGGGCCGAGTTCTGTCATAACAACCAGTATCATTCTTCATCTGCTTCAACACCATTCTTCACTAACTTTGGATTCCACCCTAAAGTTCCTGAGTTCCAACCGCTTCCAGCAACTTCTGTTCCCGCAGTGGATATCACCTTGCATCAGTTTGCCAATATCTGGAAGAGCGTACGATCAGCTCTGCTCAAGGCATCGTTCAGGTACAAGAAGTTTGCGGATAAGAAGCGTCGAGCAGTTCCTGCTCTCAAGGTGGGTGATCGGGTATGGTTATCCACGAAGAATTTGAGGTTAAGAGTTCCCAGTATGAAGTTTGCACCTCGCTATATCGGTCCTTTCAAGATTGAACAAGTCATCAATCCTGTTGCTTACAGACTCCAGTTGCCTCCCTTCTTAAAAATACCCAGGACATTCCATGTTTCCCTGTTGAAACCGCTGATCTTGAATCGGTTTCATTCCTCACTTCCTCCAACTCCGAAAGTCCAAACTCAACGAGGCGTTGAGTATGAAGTGGCCAAGATCCTGGACTCACGTCACCGTTACGGTCAACTACAGTATCTTATTGACTGGAAGGGTTACGGTCCTGAGGAACGTTCATGGACCAATGCTTCTGATGTCCATGCTCCTGCCTTGGTCCGGAGATTCCATTCCAAGTTTCCTCAAAAGCCAAAGAAGTGTCCTGGGGCCACTCCTAAAGGGGGGGGGTGCTGTCACGATCCGGGTATCTGGACGCCATTTCTTACCCATCAGATGCCTCCTAAGGCTGGCTCAGCGCTCCAGGACCGGATCCCATCTGTTATCCTAATGTTCACATTCCTGCATCCTCTCCTGTCTCTCTGAGACGCTGTCACAGTAACGCCTTATTACATCTGGCATGGCGTCTCCCGCGGCCTCCGCCGCCGTCCCTGAGCTTCTGCATGCAGAGTGTCAGAGTGGCGATTACGTCAGCCGCGGCCTCCGCTGTGTCCGCGTGGTTGGATGTGCACTTGTCAGCCTGGCGTCTCCTGTCTCCAGTGGCCGGCGCCGCCATTACTGTTTTCATTACCACATGGATTACAAACCAAACTTCCCTCCAAGTGTCTGCATGGGCGCAGCCATCTTGGATTCTGTCAGCTGATCCTTTCCTCCAATCTGTTGTCAGTATTGTTAATCTGCATAATTGCCTAGCCAATCCCTTCCTTGCTGCAGGTATAAATACACTGTGCCTGAGCAAGGAAGGCGTCAGTGCTTTGGTTGTCAAACCTAGTTCCTGTTTGTCTCTCTCCTGTGATTGTCTTCCAGGTTCCAGCTCCTGTCTCAAGACTTCCACCATAGAGACCCGCACCAGCATTCCACCTGCGGTGTAGCCTGACTCTCCAATCCATTGTGGATTCATCTGTTTCCAGCTACAACATTACCTGCTTCCAGCTCAGCTTCCAGCAGAGTACAGCTTCCCTTAAAGGGCCGGTGTCCTTTCTACACTTTACCACTCTCCACCGGTATTATTATTTCTCCGCTCTCAAGTTCTACATTTCAGTTCATATTTCATCGCTCCCAAGTTCATTTATTATTTAACTGGTTCCAGCCAGTATCCACTCCGTGCTAACAACAGTCTGGTTCCAGCCAGTATCCACAGCAGCTGTTTTATCTTCAGCAACCCAGCTTTTCCTGGAACACCAGCTGGCACAATCCTGGGTTATCTCCATTGCTACAGTCGGGCCTGGTAAGGACTTTCCATCTAGAAGATCATAAGAACTATCTCACACTACCAGTGCCCTGTGGCTCCTGCCATCCTGTAGTACCCAGGAACTGTATTTATTCTTTGCTGACTTTTACGTTTTCTTTTACTGCTGCTGTGTTGCGGAGTTGTCATAATAAACATCATTGACTTTTATCCAAGTTGTCGTGGTCACGCCTTCGGGCAGTTATTATTCATGTTACTTACATGTCCATGGGTCTGATACAACCTCCCAGGTTCCGGTACATCTCAGCCCCTACAACTGAGGCTGCCTCCCGTCAGCTCAGGCCCTCAGTTGTGACAAGCTATTCTCAGGGATCCTGCAGATAGCGTGCACATTCTGGTACACTACTCAGACCGGCGATTGTTTCGGCATGGGTTTATAGCGCTGTGGCAGCGTGGACAGGTACCTTATCAGCAGAGATTGAGACCATAGTATGTATATAGATATTTATATGTATATATAGAGATATATATATATTAAAGATGCTGTCTTAAGAGATATGCATATATAAAACATGCCCAAAGAGACATGAGTATACTGGGTCCTAGAGTCAAAGCTATGTCGATTTCTGCTTGACGTGTCCTGTAGAATATGCAATGGACAGATGATGCCGACTTAAGAGGCATATGGAAGGCTGAGGATTGTGTGGAGAAGGGTTCTCGGACCTGGTCTCCACAGCTATAGCTGGTAATTCAGATATTTTGCCTTATATTCCTGCACAGCCTAGTTAAGCACGACATTATCAAATGCAGCCTTTCGATTAAAGAAACAAGAAAGTCCGAGGTGCGTCCTTTCTTGCCAGAGGCGGGGGCAGAGGAAAGAAGCTGCACAACACAGCTAGTTCCCAGGAACAGAAGTCCTCCCCGGCCTCTACAAAAATCCACTGCATGTCGCTGGGGCTCCACAGGCGGAGCTAGGCCCGGTGGGGGCACGCCTTCGTAAGTTCAGCCACAAGTGGGTTCACTCCCTGTTAGATCCCTGGGCAATAGATATTGTGTCTCAGGGATACAAGCTGGACTTTGAGAAGATGCCCCCTCACCGCGGCCCTGCCGGCTTCCCCCCACGAGAGGGAAACAGTGTTAACTGCAATTTACAAATTGTATCTTCAACAGGTGGTGGTCAAGGTTCCCCTCCTTCAAGGAGGGGGTTATTATTTGACCATGTTGTAGTTCCGAAACCAGACGGTTCGGCCAGACCCATATTGAATTTAAAATCCCTGAACATATACCTGAAAAGGTTCAAGTTCAAGATGGAATCGCTAACAGCGGTCATTGCAAGCCTAAAAGGGGGAGATTTTATGGTGACCCGGGACATAAAGGATGCATACCTTCATGTCCCCATTTATCCACCTCATCAGGCGTACCTCAGAATTGCGGTACGGGATTGTCATTACCAATTTCAGACGTTGCCGTTTGGTCTCTCCACGGCCTTGAGAATATTCACCAAGGTAATGGCGGAAATGATGGTGCTCCTGCGGAAGCAAGGTGTCACTATTATCACGTACTTGGAAGATCTCCTCATAAAAGCGAGATCAAGAGAGCAGTTGCTGAACAGCGTATCACTTTCTCTGGAAGTGTAACGGCAACACGGCTGGATTCTATATATTCCAAAGTCGCAGTTGGTTCCTACAGCTCATCTGCCTCTCTCTATCGGGAGATAATCCCAGAAAAGGGTTTATCTCCCGATAGAGAGAGCTCAGGAGCTTGTGACACTGGTCAGGAATCTATTGAAACCAAAACAGGTGTCAGTGCGTCACTGCACTGGAGTCCTGGGAAGGAGGGTGGCATCATATGAGGCCATTCCCTTCGGCAGGTTCCATGCGAGGACCTTCCAATGGGACTTACTGGACAAGTGGTCCGGATCACATCTTCAGATGCATCGGTTAATAATCACCCTATCCCCCAGGGCAAGGGTGTCTCTCCTGTGGTGGCTGCAGAGTGCTCACCTTCTCGAAGGTCACAGATTCGGCATTCAGGACTGGGTCCTGGTGACCACGGATGCAAGCCTCCGAGGGTGGGGGGCAGTCACACAGGGAAGAAATTTCCAAGGGCTGTGGTCAAGGCAGGAGACTTGCCTTCACATCAATATCCTGGAGCTAAGGGCCATATACAACGCCCTAAGTCAAGCAGAGACCCTGCTTCGCGACCAACCGGTTCTTATTCAGTCAGACAATATCACCGCAGTGGCTCATGTAAACCGCCAAGGCGGCACAAGGAGCAGGGTGGCGATGGTAGAAGCCACCAGAATTCTTCGCGGGGTGGAGAATCACGTAAGCGCACTGTCAGCAGTGTTCATTCCGGGAGTGGACAACTGGGAAGCAGACTTCCTCAGCAGGCACGACCTCCACCCGGGAGAGTGGGGACTTCATCAAGAAGTCTTCATGCAGATTACAAGTCGGTGGGAACTGCCACAGGTGGACATGATGGCATCCCGCCTCAACAAAAAACTACAGAGATATTGCACCAGGTCAAGAGACCCTCAGGCGATAGCTGTGGACGCACTGGTGACACCGTGGGTGTTCCAGTCGGTCTATGTATTTCCTCCTCTTCCTCTCATACCCAAGGTGCTGAGAATCATAAGGAAAAGAGGAGTGAGAACAATGGTGGTCATTCCGAGTTGTTCGCTCGCAAGCTGCTTTTAGCAGCTTTGCACACGCTAAGCCGCCGCCTACTGGGAGTGAATCTTAGCTTATCAAAATTGCGAACGAAAGATTAGCAGAATTGCGAATGGACACTTCTTAGCAGTCTCTGAGTAGCTTCAAACTTACTCGGCATCTGCGATCAGTTCAGTGCTTGTCGTTCCTGGTTTGACGTCATAAACACACCCAGCGTTCGCCCAGACACTCCTCCGTTTCTCCAGCCACTCCCGAGTTTTTCCCAGAAACGGTAGCGTTTTTTCACACACTCCCATAAAACGGCCTGTTTCCGCCCAGAAACACCCACTTCCTGTCAATCACACTACGATCACCAGAACGAAGAAAAAAAAAACCACGTAATGCCGTGAGTAAAATACCTACCTGCATAGCAAATTTACTTGGCGCATTCGCAGTGCAAACATTGCGCATGCGCAGTTAGCGTAAAATTGATGCGATGCGAAGAAAAATACAGAGCGAACAACTCGGAATGACCACCAATACTCTTTGTTCCGGATTGGCCAAGAAGGACTTGGTATCCAGATCTGCAAGAAATGCTCACAGAGGACCCGTGGCCTCTGCCTCTAAGACAGGACTTGTGCAACAGGGGCCCTGTCTGTTCCAAGACTTACCGCGGCTGCGTTTGACGGCATGGCGGTTGAACGCCGGATCCTAGCAGAAAAAGGCATTCCGGATGAGGTCATTCCTACGCTGAGGCTAGGAAGGATGTGATGGCTCAACATTATCACCGTATATTGCGAAAATATGTTGCTTGGTGTGAGGCCAGGAATGCCCCTACGGAGGAATTCCAGCTGGGCCGTTTCCTTCACTTCCTACAGTCGGGAGTGACTTTGGGCCTGAAATTGGGTTCCATTAAGGTCCATTAAGGTCCAGATTTCGGTCCTATCCATTTTCTTTCAAAAAGAACTGGCTTCTCTTCCTGAAGTTCAGACGTTGTAAAGGGAGTGCTGCATATTCAGCCCCCTTTTGTGCCTCCAGTGGCACCTTGGGATCTTAACGTGGTGTTGAGTTTCCTGAAGTCACACTGGTTTGAGCCACTCAAAACCGTGGAGTTAAAATTTCTCACGTGGAAGGTGGTCATGCTATTAGCCTTGGCTTCAGCTAGGCGTGTGTCAGAATTAGCGGCTTTGTCACATAAAAGCCCCTATCTGGTTTTCCATATGGACAGGGCAGAATTGCGGACCCGTCCACAATTTCTGCCAAAAGTGGTGTCATCTTTTCATATGAACCAACCTATTGTGGTGCCTGTGGCTACTCATGACTTGGAGGATTCCGAGTTGCTGGATGTGGTCAGGGCTATGAAGGTTTATGTAGCCAGAACGGCTAGAGTCAGGAAAACTGAGTCGCTGTTTATCCTGTATGCATCCAACAAGCGGGGTGCTCCTGCTTCAAAGCAAACTATTGCTCGCTGGATCTGTAACACGATTCAGCAGGCTCATTCTGCGGCTGGATTGCCGCTTCCAAAATCAGTAAAAGCCCACTCCACAAGGAAGGTGGGCTCTTCTTGGGCGGCTTCCCGAGGGGTCTCGGCATTACAGCTTTGCCGAGCAGCTTCTTGGTCAGGTTCAAACACTTTTGCAAAGTTTTACAAGTTTGATACCCTGGCTGAGGAGGACCTTGTGTTTGCTCATTCGGTGCTGCAGAGTCATCCGCACTCTCCCGCCCGTTTGGGAGCTTTGGTATAATCCCCATGGTCCTTACGGAGTACCCAGCATCCACTAGGATGTTAGAGAAAATAAGATTTTACTTACCAGTAAATCTATTTCTCGTAGTCCGTAGTGGATGCTGGGCGCCCGTCCCAAGTGCGGACTTCTTCTGCAATACTTGTATATAGTTATTGCTTAAATAAGGGTTATGTTGTGGTTGCATCAGGGTTGATCTGATGCTCCGTTGTTGTTCATACTGTTAACTGGGTATGTTTATCACAAGTTATACGGTGTGATTGGTGTGACTGGTATGAGTCTTGCCCTGGATTCCAAAATCCTTTCCTTGTACTGTCAGCTCTTCCGGGCACAGTTTCTCTAACTGAGGTCTGGAGGAGGGACATAGAGGGAGGAGCCAGAGCACACCAGTATCCAAATTCTTTCTTAAAGTGCCCTGTCTCCTGCGGAGCCCGTCTATCCCCCATGGTCCTTACGGAGGCCCCAGCATCCACTACGGACTACGAGAAATAGATTTACCGGTAAGTAAAATCTTATTTTTTCCCAGCATGCAAAAATAGCATTTGCATTCTATGTGTTACAACAGGTGTTGTCCAGCTGCAATTTTGCTCTTTTATAGCTTTGCACCTAATGCTAAATGAGGACCATGATGTCTATGGACAAACGCCTCAGAGTATCGGTATCAGAAATGCTGAGTGCTCGATTTATCTGATTTTAACTTGCATTTGTTAATTGTTCTCACTTCTTTTCTAGGTTTTTCATACATGGAAATTACAGTGATCTGTATGAACACATTTAATGTGCGATAAACTTGGTTTCCACCCTCAGGTCTACTCTCAGGTATTATCAGGTAAAGAAGTATTACAATTAAAACAAGTGAATATATCTTGCATTGCTTGTATATTCTTCTCTTTAAAAGTTACCATTGATTTACTCATTGTATAATAAATGTTTCAGCGCAGGTGTGGACAGATATTTATATACTAAAATTTAGGACCAGTCATTTGCTGTGTCACTACCTATTGTGGCCACCATATAGCTGCATCTCTCTTGTGTCTCTTCTACCCCATCCCTCAATGTTCTCTATAGCCCCATTTCCCCCAAGTCTCTCCACCCCCATACCTTTCAGTGTCTCACCAGCCTGATCCCTTAATATATTTTCCGTCCTCACACCTCTCTTATTTCTCCAACCTCAAGCTCCTCTGAGTCTCTCCAGCCTCATGCATCCATGTGTTTCTCCAGACTCATGCCCCCTTGTGTCAATACAGCCTCGTGCTCCCCATGGTCTCTAAAGCTTCATTCCCCCATGGGCATCTCCAGCCTCATGCCCCCTATTTCTCCAGTCTCATGCTCCCCTGGGTTTCTCCATTCCCATGCATCCTCCTTAGTTTGTCCAACCTCATTGCCTCCAGGTATCTATCCAGCCTCATGCTCCCATGGGTCTTTTCAGCTGCATACCCCCTGTGTTTCTCCAAAGTATTACCCCCCCCATGTCTCTCCAGTCTCAAGCTCCTGGGGGGTCTCTCCAGCTTTATGCATCCTTGTGTCTCTTCAGTCTCATGTTCCCCTTCTTCTCCAGTCTCATGTTTCCCTGGGGCTCTCCATACTCATGAACGCTCTTTTGTTTCTCCAGCATCATACACTCCGGTGTCTCTACAACTTATCCCTCTTCCAGCCACTATCTGTTAGAATCATGCACTCACTGTTTCCAACCTAATGCCTTGAAAAGTGAAACCAATGGGCTGCACTGATGCCTGCCAGCAAGACATACAACACAGTGCTTTCCTGCCAATATCAAACTTCATGGCAGATCAGCAGTTATGTGGGGGCATCCTGACTATGGGGATCTGCAGTGACAGCCACATGGGAGCTCTCACTGTTGACAGTCACTAGCTGTGGCAGAGGAAGATGGGGTGGGTTTGCTCTTTATGCCAGTCTAGCAGCCACTAAGAGCTTGGGGGGGAGGTGGCGGGCTCCCCCATCTCTGGTGCACAGCTGCTAGACTGACAGTCTGTTTATAATATAGAATGTATTACCAATATTACCATTCCCAGAATCACATATATATTAGCTGAAAAATAATTATATCAGTTACACTGATTTCTGTTTAATGTGAAACACGTAACATTGTGTTTTCAAGATTTTAATTACATTGTCCCACTGATATTACAGTGCAAACAGTATATAGCCATCCTGCAAATAAACAGATTAGTGAATAGCAGCTTTAGGAGTGAGAATTTATCCCAAATGGGCATCTGCACACAGTGGGGATGATTCTGATTAGCATGCATTGGCGTCTGTGTCTTTTGCCACTTGTGCAATGTGACCTTATGCAAATGATGTTACAAACCCTTCTCTGATGTATAGGGGCAGAGCCTCTGAATGTGCAAGGATGCCCACTTTTCAGCCTCTAGATGCTGCAATACCACTTGGTGTGTCTTTAGAAACCTGAACCTGCCCCATGCTAGGTGCAGATTCTCTGTCAGAGTAGGGCTTCCAATGTGAGCGATTATGCATCTGAGTTCACAACTGTTTCAGTGACATGCCTGCAACACTTCCATAGGATGGACCATCTCCACGAGTCTTCTTAACCACCACCCTGTCACTGCCTAGGAATGCCCATTACATTTGGAAGACATTTCTAAATCCCCGTGTCTAAATAGCAACTGTGACTCTGTGCGCACAGACTCAGAATGCCCGCACAGTGCAACTTAGACGAATTTGCAGAAAAAAAATTTCTCAACTGCATCCAACATTGGCAGTGCGTGCGACTGACAACCGGATCTGAAAGGGTGTAATTGGACAAATGGGGTGTTCGCACAAGTGTTCCAATGGTGGGCTATTGAAATGTGTACTGGTTTGCAGGTTATGCAATGTTATGCATCCACAGAGATCCATCTGATTTCAGCAAACCTCTTGTACCAAGTATATGGCTAGAGAAAATGCTAGCTGATATTGATAATTATTACTTTTACAAGTGGATCGATGTATAGGGGCAGTGCAGTCTCATAGATAAAGTAGGGTTCTCCATGTAGCCATGCCATATTGCATGCAACTCTAAATCAGGCCCAATTTTGCCCAACCAGCTAACTTTTCTGCCTGACCATAGTTTGGATCTTTTAAGAATGACTTTTTTTAGCGCACAAATAATAGCTCATCCTCATAAGGGATCACACCCACATAGGGAAACAGCTGAGTGTTACATTTTGTGATGAGAGAGCCAAAACATCATAACCTAGAAAGGTAGCTAGTTTTATAATGCTGCCCATTTTGGGGAAAAATGGATACATATGTAACCCCCATTCACTAACACATACGAAGATGAAGGTTATGCTAAAAGGTTGAAAGGAGAGTTGTATAATATAAGCATACTATATACCAGGGAAGAAGCCAGAACCGTATGGACCCCATGGCAACATTTTGAAGGGGCCTCTGTCCCAGTGCTGCTCGAGAGACACCTCTCTGTAGTAGTTGTCAATTGTTGCCTCATAATAATGCCCTAGTTAATTTTCTGAACCATAGTAGTGCCTTAGTTAATGTCATGCCCCATAATAGTGCTTTTGTTAATGTTATACCCAGGGCCGGACTGGCCATCTGGCACTTCTGGCAGATGCCAGAAGGGCCGATGGCCACGTGGGCCGGTCCAGCGGTCACTGAGACGCGCTGCCGCTCAGACCGGCGGCAGCGCGTCTCAGCTGACAGGATAGGAGAGCTGTGAGGGACGGGGGTGAGAGCGCCGGGCGCCCGCCAGCACGGCTGTGTCTGGCGCGGCGCGTATAGCAGACTTCAAAGCAGCCGCCGGTTCGTGAGCCAATCAGAGCTCGCGGACCGGCAGCCAATCAGAAGCCGCCGGTCCGCGAGCTCTGATTGGCTCACGAACCGGCGGCTGCTTTGAATGCTATACGCTGCCGCACCAGAAACAGCCGCGCTGGCGGGCGCCCGGCGCTCTCACCCCCGTCCCTCACAGCCCGGAGGAGGAGGAGGAGCAGCAGCAGCAGCAGCAGTAGCAGTGCAGCAGCGGTAAGTAGCTGCAGCACTGGCTGCTGTGGGGGCAATTGTATACCTGGCACTGTGGGGGCAATTGTATACCTGGCACTGTGGGGGCAATTGTATACCTGGCACTGTGGGGGCAATTTGCTGGCACTGTGGGGCATTAGTATACCTGGCACTGTGGGGGCAATTGGTTGGCACTGTGGGGCATTTGTATACCTGGCACTGTGGTGGCAATTGTATACCTGGCAGTGTGGGGGCATCTGTATACCTGGCACTGTGGGGGCATTTGTATACCTGGCACTGTGGGGGCATTTGTATACCTTGCACTGTGGGGGCATTTGTATATCTGGCACTGTGGGGGCATTTGTGGATCTGGCACTGTGGGGGCATCTGTATACCTGGCACTGTGGGGGCATTTGTTTACCTGGCACTGTGGGGGAATCTGTATACCTGGCACTGTGGGGGCATTTGTATACCTGGCACTGTGGGGGCATTTGTATACCTGGCACTGTGTGGGCATTTGTATACCTGGCACTGTGTGGGCATTTGTGGATCTGGCACTGTGGGGGGCATTTGTGGATCTGGCACTGTGGGGGGCATTTGTTTACCTGGCACTGTGGGGGCATTTGTTTACCTGGCACTGTGGGGGCAATTGTTTACCTGGCACTGTGGGGGAATCTGTATACCTGGCACTGTGGGGGCATCTGTATACCTGGCACTGTGGGGGCATTTGTATACCTGGCACTGTGGGGGCATTTGTATACCTGGCACTGCACTATCGGGGGCATATAATGTAAATTTCAGCTCATACCGGGTGCTGTAATGTGAATTTTGGCTCATACTGTGTGGTATAATGTGAAAGGGGCAGCAGTACTAGATAGTATAAGGGGTCCTACTATCGTGGTGCATAATGCGTATAAGGGGTGTATGGTGTGGTAAACTACACTGAAGACCACGCCCCTTTTGAGTGACCACGCCCCCTTTAAGTGGCCACGCCCCCTTTTCCGGAGCGCGCGCGCACCTTCGGCGCGCGCTTAATTACAAACCTCACATTTCCTTGCCCCCACTTTCAAATTTCCACTTCAACCACTGGTTGAGTATATTTTAATAGAGAATGATGTACGCCTGTATGTTGTTAGAATATTAATTATATTTGTAAGAACATAGACGACTAAGTGGGAGGAGTCAGGAATAGTAAGGGGAGGAGTCACAGAGGTGGGCCTGTGTGCTTCAAAAATGCCAGGGCCTATTTTTAGTCCCAGTCCGGCCCTGGTTATACCCCATAGTAGTGCCCTAGTTTTATTTATGAACCATAGTAGTGCCCTAGTTCACTTTACGTCACATTGTAGCGCTGACAGTCCACATTATGCAACACAGTACCCTCACATTATGACATACAGTGTCCCCAGTTCATATTATGCCACATTACAGTGCCCCCAGCTCATATTAAGCCATACTATAATGGCTCCACTTCATATTGTGCCACAATACAGCACCCTAGTAGATATTATATAACATTATACTGCCCTCCATTTTATTTTATACTACATTTCAACAAACAGGTCATAACTAGATATATTCAAGACAAAAGTTTCTAAGGACCCCTATGTATCTACCAATGATGAAAAATGTATACAACACATGTAAATTTGACAGGGAAGGTGGGCCCTTCTCAGCTCTGGGCCCCATAGCAGCTGAACTCCCTGCACCTATGGTAGGTATGCCCTTGCTGTATAATGTGTAGCTCCAATGTAGATATAGTATGATGCACTGCTGTTTCTTAAATCTGTTAATGTGTGAGGTAAAAAATATACTGGTGCCACTGTACATAGAAATCTATATAAATGTAATGGCATAAACAGAGAAGGTGCCAATTTCTAGAGTGTCACATGCAGGGGGCAGGAGAGATACTCGGAGCATGAGGCAAAGGTATAAGATAACTGTTATGGCAACTGGATCCTGGAGGAGAGGTTGAGCCCATCTGCATAGAGGAGATGCTGGGAACGCTGATGTGTGTGAAGACAGACCACGTCTGTGAGGACAGTGTCCGGTGTCTGGCGGCAGGTCTTACCTCAGGCCAGAAGAGTAAACCTGGTGTCCCCTTGAGCCTTCATAGTAGGAGTGGCCAGAGGAGGCTGCAGTAGCTGGGGTTGTGTCTAAGAGTTATGTATTATATACAAATGTTATTTGTAGCAAGGTATTAAAATATGAGAGGTGTGTAGGTTTTTGGATGTGCAGTGCATGCTGTAGGTAGAGTAGATACATTCTGACTGTCTGTGAAATGTCATTTCTGACAAAAGTTCTTGTGAAATGTCAAGGCAGATAACCGTATATAAACAGCACTGCACACCGAAGAGTCGGCATGTTAACTCCCTACATAAACACGTTACGGAGCTTAACAGAGGCCAATGAAGCGCCATGATCTTCTACGACTACAAGAGTTTGACAGGCTGCGAGCTGCTTTTGGGGAGGAAGCACCTTCCCAAACCATTGTATTCGAGTGGTTTGCGGAATTTCAGCACAGGAGACAGTCCTTGGAGGACAAGGAATGCTGTGGATGACCTGTGTCTGCCATCACAGAGGACAACGTTGCTGACATGCAGGCCATAGTTGCAGTGGATGCCATGATGACTATGGCCCAGTTAGAGAAGATTATAGGCATTTCATCGGGATCCATCCACTTGATACTCCATCAAAAGCTTGGCCTGAGAAAGGTTTCTGCTTGCTGGGATCCCCATCAGCTGACTTGAGAGCAGAAGGAGGCTCGGTTGACTTGCTATCACAACATACTGGCCAGGTTTGTTGGAAGCCGCTAAAGCTCATTATAAGAGCATCTGAGAGCATCACTGGCGATTAATCCTGGATCTACAGTTTCGACCCTGAGACCAAACAATAGTCAACCCAGTGGACACCAGGTGGAGGTTCGCCACCACAGAAGTTCCGATATTGAGCTCAGCGTGGCCAAGCAGATGGTGGCTGTTTTTGTAGCCGAGACTGTTCATGTTGCTACCATACCACTTGTGCAGCAGCACACCATTACTGGGGACTGGTATGTTAACAAATGCTTGCCGCAAGGCTGGAAGCCATTTCAAGGCATCGTCCATGAACTTGCGCTTGTTGTGCCCTTCTAGATCACAACAATGCACCTGCCCACAAGTCCAGGAAAGTGGGGGATTTCCTGGCCCATGAACACATCCAGGAGCTTGGTCATCCACCATACAGTCCAGACATGGCCCCCTGGGCGTCTTTGTGTTCAAATCAAGCACAACATTGTATGGGATTCATTTTAAGTCACCAGAAGCTGCAGTGGAGACCTTCATCCAACATGTAGAAGACGTACCTGCTTCAAATTGGTCCAGCTACTTCACCAAGTGGCTTGAGTGCATGCAACTTTGCAAAGACTCCTCTGGCGAATACTCTAAAAAAAATGTAATGTTAACTTTGTTTGCAAATATAATACTTTTTGTGCATCTGGAAACTTTTTGCACACTCATCGATTGTGTTCCAAACAGAAATGATGCAGAGCCATAATACACACACATGGAAATGGTTATTTATAACCTTTTTTGTAGCTTTACATTTGTGTCATTATAAAGACACTCACTGACAAGCCAGAATTTGCTCCTTTATAGACATTAGAAAGCTGAGATCCCTTGACCAAAGAACTTATAAAGTAAGTGGTTAATGTAAGACATACAACAAAAAGCAAAGTAACAAGTACTGGTTTGGAATACTTATTAAAATGCAGTGCTTTAAGCTTTGGTTATAAATGACATATAGATTATAAAAAGACTTATGATTTCAGAAATCCAACTAAGATTTAAGGATTTATTTAAGACTCCTATGAAATTAAGATTTTCTATTGCAGTCCAGAGCAGCAATAAAAAATCTTTCTGGTAATTTCTACAAGAAAACTCACAGGCAGATGAGCGATGCCCATCTTTCTGGTGACACTGGCTGGCAGCGGTAATAATAGTATTACCAATGGCCAGGCCTTTAGGTGTCAAGTAGCTCATGTACAGCCCAGCTTATCTGCTCCTGCATGCACACTGGGACTGGAAGCATGACTTCCCATTCAGATTCATATGACAAAAACATAAAAAAGAATATTTGGTAATAAAACAATTTTTAATGGTAAAGTATACGTTCTTGGATGCTTTAACGATAGATACGGATGTTTTACTTCGTATTCAGTCTGAATAATACCTTCTTTAATTGCTCTACATATAGGGAAAACTTTCTGCTAAACTCAGTGGCACTGTATTGAAACTTAAGCTCTTGTGCACATTTACAATGCACTTCTCACATTACTATTATAGAAGTACAGTACAGAAGTACAACAATTTGACCTTCTAAAGAAGAACAAATTGTTTCAATGACAAACCACTAGAGGGAGATCATTCATAACATACTGAGACATAGTACTTCATCTTTCTATAATATTCTGTAAATAATATTTATTTAATATTCATTTTCTGATGTAACATGCCAGTAATAAAATTATTCATGTACATTTTACCGATATGTGGAATCAAGTAAAGTACTTAGAAAGGACTCTATGCTACGTTTATGGCTGAACCTGCCTTTAAACCCAAGATACTCTGTAGTGAGAAAAGTCATATCCCCAAGTTTGGGTAATGCTGAGGCCATTATACAAGCACAGGGGGCAGGGGGGTTTCTCCTTTGAAGTAGATAACCCCAAGAAAGTTTCTGATGGGCTTATTGTGTATGTATATATATCAAATTCAATATGAGCCTGTGTCAGTCACTGTCAGTGAATGTGTCAGTCACTGTCATTGTGAGTCTGTTCTCAAAGGTTGATCTGTGTTTCAATATAATCTTTGTATCAAACAGTCTGTACTCTCATTGTTGATCTTTGTATCAGTGTTACTGTATCGACTTCTTGTGTAAGTCTTACGATGTCTAGAAGATGTGTACCCAGCACAATATTGGCAGCAACGGGACCTGGCAGCGGGGCCGGCATCCGCAAGTGCATACACACTTGCCGATGACAGCAGCGACAGCAGGGGGGACGGGACGCATGATTCATGCTGCATTCTGCAATGTCACCCGTCGAACTTGCATGCAGGTCCAACATAAGATGTCGCTGACAAAGAACAGGAGCACACATTTGGGGTCATTCAGATCTGATTGCTGCTGTTCGTTTTTGCACAGTGGGTGATCAGGTAATAACAGCGCATGCATATGCACCGCAATGCACACGCGCATAGGACAACAACAAAGGGCATCGCCGGCCAGCGACAGGATGGTGCAAAAATTCTAATCGCAATGGGCGTTCACAAGATGATTGACAGGAGGAAGCTGTTTGTGGGTGGTACCTGACCTTTTACTGGGAGTGTTCGGGAAAACGCAGGCGTTCCCAAGTGTTTTTAAGGGAGGTGGTCTCACGTCAGTTCCGGCCCCGATCAGCCTGATTCTATCGCACCGGAAGAATAAGTCCTGCACACACAGAATTTTAGCAGCTCGGTGTGCACATAGCATCGCACACTTGCACAGCGAAAATATACTCCCACTGTAGGTGGCAACTATCTAAATGCAGGAAAGCAAAATACGCAGCCCAGCGATCAGATCTGAAGGACCTTCCTTGTCAGCGACATAATGTGTACACACTAGACGATTTGAACGATGTGTCATTCCGATCCATCGGGAATAGGGGACACCGTTTGCGATATTATCTAGTGTGTACCCACATAAGTCAGTCACTTTCATTGTGACCTCATTATTGGTCAGTGTATCAATGTTAGTCAGTCTATCACTGTTAGTGTGTGTGTCATTGTATGTCTGTACTCTGATTGTTGGTTTATGTCAGTATAAGTCTGTGTATCAGTGTGGTACAATGATTTTGGGCCAGTGAGTATCTGTATATTAAATAACTATTAATTTTAAATGAAAAATGTGTGTACTATAGGAAATAATGTATAGACTACTGTAAATTATTATGGATATTCTGTCTCCTGTGAGATCCATAGCCTGTCATAGTCATGTAACTCTCAGATCACTTCAAATATACCTGTAATGTACCATAGCGGGCATTATCCTATATATAACTACATCATAAGGACCATATCAATCAAGAGCGTGAGTAAAAGAAAAGAATAGGTCTTTAGAATGCTAATCACTGTCTGGCAAGTCTCCAGTTTTGTGTGTAGGAAATCATATGCATATTTCAAATCATTTGCATTTCTGAAGCTCATTAACTTTGAAACTGTTTTAGTACAAAAATATTTTAGTATATTGACACCCTAAGGGGACGTTATCCTAAAATATACATGTGTTTCTTTCTGCTCAATAGAGTACATCAGTGGTTCTCAGTAATGTTCCACCTGATGGTCGCTGGCAGCCCATTTCCAATATTTGTGCCACAACATTTTCAAAGCAAAACATTTGTAATAACAATAATTGCCATTGTATCAAATCTTTAGGTGCCACTATATAGAAAAGCAATACATGTTGTATAAACAAGATCTTAAAAAGCAGTACAGAATGGTTGTACATACTATCTATATTTCTTATGACAATATATGAAAAATTAAAACAAACAATAAAACTACAGTCCATATATGCTTTCTTTTACAGTGATATGCGTAATCATTTGTTATTCGGGTCCTACTGTGATACATGGGACTAGAGATACTTAGAACACTGCTTCTCTTATGTGTCTAATCCACTGGATGTCCTGCTCAGCATCACTATGAAAGGACATTTTTTAAGTACCCTTGAACATCATATTGAGCACCCCTGGGGTTTCCAGACCAGCACCCCAGGTTGAGAACATCTGTAGTAGATGCATCGTCCTAACTAGCAATTCTTCTAATAGAACACCTCATATATATGATGTCTTTCTCAAGTTTTAGATAAAGGTAGGTAGCAAGTATATTCTGTACTGTCTGGTCCTTCCAGTCAACTCTGATCAACACTTTGAGATAAATTTACTAAGTTTTGAATGTAAATCCCCATTAAATCCAACAGCTGATAGCACTGAAGATGCAGTGTCTTTGAAAAGTGCTGTATTGTGTATTTATTCTTTTGCTCTGATTGTGGACATAATCTTCACAGTGCAAAAGCTATTGAGATAAAACCGTCAACCAATATGTGAGAAGAGAGAGGTGTAATTAACCAAGACATATGGCATGAGCTGCTAGAGACATTTCTTATTACTCTGTGTACCCTGCTCACTCACTAGACGTGTGTGTTTTGGGACTGTTTTTGGGCATCTGCTATTATACAAATGGAATGATCTTGTTTAAATATGAGGTAGAGTACATTTGTTTCTTTAAAAGTCACAGGGGGATATTAATCTAAGCTTGGCAAGAGATAAAGTACTAACTAATCAGCTTCTAACTCATTTTGCAGGTGTTATGGGGCAGATGTATGAAGCCTGGAGAAGTAATAAAGAAGTGATAAGGCAGTGATAAGTGCAAGGTGATAATGAACCAGCCAGTCAGCTCCTAACTGTCATTTTTCAAATCCGTAATGATTGGCTGGTGCGTTATCATCTTGCGCTTATCACTGCTTTATCACTTCTTTATCCCTTCCCCAGGTTAATACATCTGCCCCAGTGTTTGAAAAATGTCTATTAGGAGCTGATTGGTTGGTACTTCAACTCTCTCCAAACTTTGATAAATAGCCCTCTTAGGGGGAGATGTATCAAACCTTTGAGACTGTGCTAGATAAATGACAGGTCAAAGTTGTTTGGTTGCTATGGTCAACTTCTCCACTTTGTCTCTCTCCAAGACCTTATACCTCTCCCCTGTAGTCTCTATGGGCTAGAATCCTTAATTCATTGCACTTCAGACTGCAGCTAATTGCCTGCACTAATATACCCTGCTGTCCTGGAGATGTACTGTACTCTGATCACTGACACTGCCGCCACAAGCCAGGTACGATGCATTTACTAGATTTACAAATGATTTGGTAAAGCCAATTAACCAGGTTACTGAAACTTACTTGTAAATTTCCCTTTAGCTATGTGTATATTTATATTGATTACTACAAGCATGCCTATTTGTCAAATTAGCGTTACTCATGTCTCAGCTTTCTTTGCTGCATGGCTGCTTGTACAGCACTTTCATTCTATTTAATGCATGACTTCCTCCTGAAGTTTGTTGAGTGACTAAACATATCAAAGATCAGTGAATAAATTGTGTTTGGATACAGTATTTTCACATAATTAATAAATGAAGAACAAATTGAAAAAGAAGAACAAATTGCTTTGATGAAATGTCAGCTTGTACCTTTCCTAGTACAGTGTATCCCTGAAAGAAAGCTATAGTATAGTATAGTATAGTACAATATGTGCAGACATTATACAGTATGGGTCCACTCTTTGTTGTGCTCTAAGCATTGAGAATCACTTTAATCTGTTGAGTTTTCTAGCTGAAGCTGGTCAACCCTATCTCCTTCATCAGTATTAATCAGTGATGTCACACTCCAGCTTTCCCCAGACAAAGTGCTGAAATTCCTGGCACTGGGGCACTTAACCCGGAGAGTTGCAGCTATAATATCTTAGAGCTACTCTACCTGCCAAATTCATTCAGAAAGATCAGCTGCAGAGTTTTTCATGACTAAAAAGATGAATACTTACTGCATCTAGATGTGTGTTTTCTGCTCATAAGTGCAGTTTAAAACTGTTCCATACATACAGTAATATAGTATATAAACAGTTTACAGTATAAGAACTGCATCCAGAATTTGGGACACTACTGTGAAAGTCTTTCTGACACAGTTTTTTTTTAATATGGAACTTGTCATGGACAATTAGCAAAAGTAATTTTTTATTAAAGTACTGAAAATACAAGTTGATCCAGTATACAAATGAATTCATTAAAGTGTATGTAAAAGAAAGCAGACAGGATATGCATGTATGTTTATATACTGTACATGTAACCTTCTTATTTTCCCCAATTCACACTATTCATTTATAGGATGAATAGGATATATGCCGCAGTTCATCAAGAAACACGCACATTGGGTGAACCCCCGCCTACTTCTAAGAAATCTCTATCCCTTTTATATAATATTCACTCCAATAAAACATATACCACTGTTACTGCTTCTGAATGAGAGTGTTTTGTTTTTAAGAACAGTCCGAAGAAGCAAAGGAACATAGAGTATGGGGGTTCCTCCGAATTTCCAGTAAGCCAACACTGGTTGCACTACAGCAATTAACGGGGAATCATGCAATGGATTTATGGAGGGTCCTTTGATCAAATTGCAGGGTCAGCTCTTGATGAGGTTTAGTGCAGTCTAGGGGCTGTACTGGTCGGTCGGATCCAGACAAGTTCATTTGTTACCTATTGAAGGCTATAATAGGGAATAAAGAAGATTTGCTTGAATAAATAGGGGATACTGGGGAATGCTTATTACAATGGGGGGGATAGATTGGTCCGCTGGAGCTGGTGCACTTTAAGCAATCTTCAACTGACTGTGCTGACTCCTCCCATCTATGCCCCCTCCCACAGCTCAGTTTAGAAAAATGTGACCTCAGAGCCGGTCACATCTCTGGAGGGCTCCAGAGTTTTTCTTCATATTTATTTTAAACTTTATTATTTTCAGACAGGGTAGCTGGCAACTACCTGTCTGCTTCGTGGGACTTAGGGTGGGACCTGTCCAGACCTAATAGAGAGGGTCCCCCCGGGTACCCAGCTGACTGGACATTGTCCTGAGGGTACTCACACCGCAGTCAGATGGTGGACTAGCGCTGGGTCCCACAGCCTGCCGCCACACCTAACAGAGCTGAAGATAAGAAGATTGGTGAGTAATAACCGGGGCACAGAGTTGCGGGGTCCCCGGTTCAAATGGCGGCACAGACGCACACTGGTCACACTGCTCTGCATAAAGAGAGCTACTGTGACCACAAAGTGCAAAACTGGCTATTTCAGGCTGTTAGAGTGAGGGAGCACTGCTTTCAGCAATATATATCAGTAGCTACCAGTATAACTAATAAGTGAGCACAGGACAGCACACAGTGGGCGCTATATCACCGCTGGTACAGATAGGCAGTGTGGCTGCATTAACACCACAGCCTGAGCGGACCTCACAAATCCAAGACTGTCATAACGGGGGAAGGGGGGGGGGGAAATGTGGGGAAGCATTTAACGTTAAAACCGGATCATTGCTAGTGGACTCCGGTATAATTCTGCCTAGATAAGGTCTTAATTAACAAAACAGACATTGGGCTAGATGCATCATCGCTTTGAAAGTGATAAAATGGAGAGTGAAAAAGTACCAGCCAATCAGGTCCTACCTGCCATGTCACAGGCTGTGTTTGAAAAATGGCAGGTAGGAGCTGATTGGCTGGCACTTTTTCACTCTCTCTGGGTAAACTAGTGTTTGAGACTTGTTTTATTCCAGTGTGTGGTGTGTGTGTGTGTGTGTGTGTTGACGGGAAAATGTTCATTAGCAGGATCACTATTTTGTGAGCAGTGTATAAGTCTGTATCACAATTTAGTAACAGAGTCATCAGTTTGGCTTTCACACTGACAAATATTACCTCAGAACTGGCTGTTGCCAGACAGGACAGACTTTTAAAAAGTCTGTATAGGTCTGTGGACCGTGGGTTCAAAAAAATCCTGTTATCATTTATGCCTCAAAAGCGCATATTCCACAAGTATTACACATACTAGCTGTAAAATTAATTTGATATCTAAGAGTCTAACAACCCTTCTCAGGAAGTGGAAACGCTCAATTTGACAATAAAATAGATTCTGGAGATTCCTGATAAGGACACTCAAGTGCAGTCTGGGGTTTCACAAACCAGAGAAGTTGGTTGTAACCTTTCCAGTGTCCCCAAAATTATATACCCAGTTTTAAAAGGGTATATGTATGTATGTATGTATATATATATATATATATATATATAGCGATAATCCTGCACTCTGATAAAAGTTCATCAAATTGTGGGTGCTCCTAATGGACTGAATCGGTCCACACATATACAGTAGAGAACTCCAAATAATTTGGAAGGTGCACCCGAGTGCACCTTCCAAATTATTTGGAGTTCTCTACTGTATATATATATATATATATATATATAATTATATAAGATATATATATTTCCATCTGTACTTCCGACACTTCACTATTTATTGAAGTCCAGGTTTCCGCCCTGTCGAAACGGTAATTCCGACTTGTCGGAAAGGATGAGCGGATTCGCCACTCGTCCATGTGTTTTCAACACAAGCAGGTGAAAACAGGTCAGTTTTCGACCATTCTTTTTTTCGCCTATAGGGAAAGGCTGAAGTCCCTGTTCGGAATCAGGGGGAAAGGGGCGAAAACAACCCACGATTAAGACTAAAGTGTCGGATCCTCAGTGTTGAAGAGAAACCAACATTAATGAAATAAGATTAGTCTCTGTAAAGGGAGGTGAAAAAGCTTCCCCTCACCCAGTGCTCCAGCGGCTCATGGCGCTCAAACAGATTAATGCAGCAATACAATGAATTTCCTATGACATTTTTGGCATCATTCCCATGTCCTCTAGATTTAGGAAGCTTTGGGAAGATCCACTAACAGTGAATCCATTGGTTTCACGCCTATCAAACAAATATTGGCTTCCGGTCCTAGGGGCTACCTCACCAAAGAAGCCTTCAGACCGTAGTATAGAAAACACCCTAAAATCTATAATATACAGCTGCAGTGGTGGCCCTGCGACCTGTAAAGCTTGGATACTGGGTTACAAAACCCTTAGAGCCTGAACTAGATCCAGAACAATGGGTCACTCTAGCACAGGCTTTTTCAACCAGTGTGCCGTGGCACACTAGTGTGCCGCGACCAGTTGCAAGGTGTGTCGTGGAGCCAAAGCAGTTTCCTGCACCTTCAGAGTGAACTGTTGGCCCAGGCTCTTCTTAGAGGATCAGTCGTGCTCCGGCCGTGACCTATAACTTAAAGACGCGTTGGTGTGATATCATAGGTCACGGCCGCCGCGTCTCACCACCCAGAGAGCCCACCCGCCTTCATACACATCTTCTAGTTCCTGCCTGCACCCACAGATTTCCTTGCCCACCCACATCCACACCTGCCCGACCGCCCGCTGCTCACTATTCGCAACACTCCACTTTGAACAACCCCCGCCACTGAGGGACAGGGAGGAGGACAGCTGACCGGTAGGGGCAAATATTTGTTAATTTGTTTCTCCTGTTGGGAACAATTGGATTTATGTCAGGGAGCAATGTGATTGATTTATGTGGGGAGCAATAGGATTTATGTAGGGAGCAACATGATTTATGTGGGGAGCAATGTGATTGTTTTTTCTGTGTAGGCCAGTGTATGTGTGGATTTTTTTTTTACTGTGAGGGCCAATGTGTTTTTTTTTTTTTTGTTTTTTTGTGGGGAACTGATGGTGTGCCTTGGCAATTTTAAAATATTGTTCAGTGTGCCGCGAGTAAAAAAAGGTTGAAAATCACTGCTCTAGCACAACACAAAAGCAATCAGTAGATAGGTCTGATTAACTCTCGAATGACATCAATGGCTGTCCCCACAGATCATTGTGGCTTCGTCAGTGGACAGCGGATACTGAGTCCAAGTGAGAGGTGAAAAGCCTTCCATATATACAAGCTTTTGTTTGGAGTGGATGTAAATAAGTGGTTCACAAGTTACTGCTGACAAATCCCCTTATTTCTCCTTCAGCTCACAAGCTAGACGGCCTTATTTGCAGCATCCTTTCATTCGTTTCATCTTGCAAGATTAGAGACACAGCCATATATGCTCTAAGGCTCATCTCACAAGAGCACAATGCCAGTAAGCTCAAGAATCTTAGGTCGAGTTCCAGGGTGGTCCCATTAAGGAGCCTTAAATGTGGCCCGTAGCCCCAGAAGGCAGGGGATGGAAATCAGCTGTTACAGGCAAGGCCTACAGCATGACGCTCTCCCTCTGCACCTCAAGGATCTCAGTGTAGGAGCATGCCAAAGACATTTCAATAACATGTGAAAAGCGCCTACCAAGATGCCTGAGTTAACACCCAAGGATACAAATTAGAGTACCTGCCTCATAGGCTTTCACTTTAGGTTTACCAGTTTTCCTCAAAAGACAGGTATTCCTACATGTGGCCGTACACAGAATCCTGCAAACAAGGGACAAGGGATTCTATTCCAGCCTATTTGGTAGTTCCGAGACTGAATGAGGCGGTTGGACCCTTCCTGAATGAAGTCCCTGAACCCTAAGGGTCTTCAACTTCAACAAGGAATTCGCTAGGGCAGTCATCACAGGACTGGAACAAGGGGAGTTCTTGGTATCTTTGGATATCAAGAAGGCCTGCCTTCACATTCTAATATGGACGTTCACAAAGGTCATGGCGGAGATCATCTAGCATTCCTACAACTTTAAATAAAAAATATCCACTACCAATTCTAGGCCTCACCTTACAGTCCTTCATCAGCTCTGAAGGTATTTAAAAGGCCAGGGTGGAGAGGAGGCTACAACTCCTAATTCAAAAAACATAGTTTAGTATCTGGATACTTCCTCATAAGGGTGCTATCCTGCAAACAGCTATTGCACAGCATCATTCTCGAAAACAGGTCTACTAAGACATTACGTGGGGATTCTCAATATACAGAAATCCCACATTAAACCTATTCAGAGATTTCAGTTTCTGTGTATGATTCTGGACACAGTATCTCAGAGAGTTTTCTTCCTCTGAAAGAGCCAGAGTAATCCAGACGTTAGTGCGGTTAGTCCTGAAACCACATTGTCTGCATAAATATCTTGAAACTGACTGCAATTTACAATGCTCTACTTCTGGCCTTCCATCTACTACAACCAGGACATTCATGTACTGTCCGACAACGCCACATCACTGACGTACAGAACGACAAGGTGGAAGAGCAGCAATGTGAGAGGTTTCCAAGATACTTCTCGAGGCAGAAAGAAATGCCACGGCCATCTCAGCCATCTTTATATCGGTAGAATGGGAAAGTGGATTTATGAGAAGACACGACCTACACCAAAAGGAGTGAGGTCTTCATCCTCAGGTCTTCCAACAGATAGTATATCGGTGGGGATGCCCATAGGTAGGCATGATGGCTTCTCGGAACAACAAGAGGCTTCAGAGTTATTGTTCAAGAACAAGAGATCCACAGGCGACAACAGTGGATGCGCTAACGACGCCTTGGAATTAGTAAACAGTATATCTTTCGCTCCATTCTCTTTATGAGAATAGGAGAGAGTTCAGGCAATTCTAACTACCCCAGACTGGCCTCGCAGAGCTTGGTATGCGGATCTCATTTCCCTGTTGGTATAAGAACCCTGGCCTCTGACGCTCCGGGAAGATCTTCCTTAACAAGGCCCATTCGTCTATCCAGAATTACACCGGCTACGTTTAACGGCATGGACATTGAAAAGGAAAATTCTAGCCAGGTAGGACATTCCACGTTCTGTAATACTAACTATGGTTCAAGCCAGAAAGGCAGTCACTTCATGGCATTCCCATCGAATATTGAAGAGGTATATCTCCTGGTATGAAGGACGACAATATCCGCCAGCAGATTTCAAACTGGGTCACCTCTTATGCTTCCTACACTCAGGAGTGGATGTTTGCCTAAGTTTAGGCTCACTAAATGTTCAGATTTCAGCTTTATCAATCCTTTTCCGGAAACAACTGGCCATGCTGCCAGAGGTTCAGAAATTCCTCAAAGGTGTGCTTCACATACTATCACCTTTTGACCACCTCCGACAAATTGAGATCTAAACCTGGTTTTAGATTTCCCACAATCTTCTTGGTCTGAACCACTACTATGGTAGAAGAAAGATATCTTACGGGGAAGATCTAATGCTGTTAGCCTTGGATTTATCTAGAAGTCTCTCAGAGTTAGAGGCATTGTCAGCCAAGAGTCCCTACCTTCTATTCACAATGTTAGTGCAGAGCTCAGAACTCAGCAGAAGTTCTTGCTGAAGGTTATCTCAGCTTTTCATATCAACAACTGATAGTGGTTCTGGTCATTAATGACGTCTCAGCTACTCCATTATCACTGGATGCAGTACGAGCAATGATGATCTATGTCAGAAGAACTGCTCGTATCGGAACGTCAGATTCTCTTTTCATTTTGTATGATACCAACCAGATAGGTTGCCCAGCTTAAAAACAGGCAATAGGCCGTTGGATCAGACTCACTCTCAAACAGGCTTATTCGTCAGCTGCTTTGCCTCTACCACATTCCATTACAGCCTACTCTTCAAGGTCGGTGTGCTCCTCTTGGGCAGCTGACTGGGGAGTCTTGGCATTACACCTATGCTGAGCAGCCAACTGGTTGGGTACAAATACCTTGTCAAATTCTATTGGTTTGATGCCGTGGCGTCTGAGGACACTCAGTATGGTCGTTCAGTATTGCAAAGGTCTCCGCACAATCCCGCCCGTTAAGAGAGATCTGGAATGTCCCCATTCTAATAAGCATTCCCCTATGGATGCAAGAGAAAATGGGATTTTGGTACCTACCGGTAAATCCTTTTCTCGTAGTCCATAGGGGATACTGGGCACCCACCTCTGCTTCGTAATTTTCATGCAAAAGTTAAGTACTTGTGTGACAGATTGTTGGATCAGCTTTGCTATCCTTTTCTAGTTTTTGGATCAGCTTTTTGCTGTCCCTTCTAATTCTTCTTGTTGTGCTGGTTATGTTCCTTCTCAATATTCTGTTCTGTTTCTTCCTCCTCCCAAAGTATGTTCCATCTCCTTCGGGCACAGTATTTCTAGACTAAGCTGTGGGTGAGGGCATAGAGGGGAGGAGCCAGCACACAGTCAGCTGAAGATTTCTTAAAGTGCAGCGGCTCCAGCGGATCCATCTATAACCCCCATTGTAATAAGCATTCCCCAGTATCCCCTATGGACTACGAGAAAAGGATTTACTGGTAGGTACCAAAATCCCATTTTTTCCCAAACTTGCTAAAAATAATTAACTTTTGTTGATTTAACAGCGGAAGAGTCAGACTGATTAAAAGGAAGTTTTACCTCAGGACTGAAATACAGATATAGGGGACATTTAGTAGCCTATGAGATGCAGGCTCTGGGCCAGTTCTGATATTTTTTAAGCGCCAGTAATTTAAAGGGCAAAACCAACCTGATTTTGCCATTTCAATTATTGTCTTATAAAAAATGGTCATACTTATCAGAATTGCACTGAGGCAGGGGTCTCATAGGCTAGCTATTACTTTGCTCCAAAGAAAACCAACAATTGACCACAACGGCACTGCCTAAAGCTGTCGCTCAAGGGAGTGAGATAAACTCCTACCAAAATATCATATGGAGAAGTAGTAAAAAGAACAGTGAAAATCAAATATATATAGGCTTACCATACTCCCTTTAAACTGTGACACTCATGAGTTACACAGGATCTGTGGCTGGCTGACTTCAAGCCAACATTTCATCTGGTTTGTAATCAGCCACAGAACCTGTGTAACCCCTGAGTGTTTCAGTTTAAAGGGATAGTATGGTAAGTATAAATATACACAATGTGGCTTCGTCAGTAAAGGAGAAAATTATTTAATATTTAAAACCAATTTCATAAAGGAGAAATAATGCATATATTAAAACACCACTTAAACATTATCCATATGGAGTCCACATAGACCAGGAATTAGTGGTCAGATATATATTCCCATTTCGCAATTGATGGGTGGACTAGGCGGGTCCATTAAATGATTAAGACGCAGTCACTGGATGCAAACAGTTAATATTAGGCAGAGAATTCCGGCAACAATATCCAGCAAATAGAAGAATATTACCCAGTTTGTGCAATGGCAAGCCATACAGTCTCTGCTAGCAAAGTGTTCTCGCAATAATGATGCAGGTCAATGGTCAGTTTCGGATTCAAATTATTCTCCAAGTAAAAACTGCCGGTCTGGTTATAAGGTAGTCTGCAAATGTGTCTTAGGCTCAACTTGTTTCAATGTGGAAATGCCCATATCTTCCTCAGGAGTAGGGTGACCAATCCCGGGCCATTTTTTCAATCCCTGGTATCGGGATTGAAAAAATGTGCAATCCAGAGTTACCCAGGATTGATTTCTTTTCAATGTGTTCCCCCCATACTCTGCCCTGCCCAACCCACATAACTGACCTAATCTGGACGGGTGGAGGATGGGTCACTTACTGAGCGGAGGTGAGATGTGGGGCAGTGCAGGTGGTAAGGTCCGGTGGGCAGCTGGCTGCGCAGTGTGACCTCTGACTTCACATCACACTACGCAGTGTGCACAGCCAGGGGGAGGGGGAGCTGAGCTGGGGAAGGCGAGCAGCAACTGAGCCTCCTGAGGATGCTCAACACTGCCCGGCATAGAAAAAAGTATGGGGTGGCCAATCTTGAAATCCCTGGGATTGGAAGTTCCAATCCCGGGATTGAATCCCGGACAATTTTAGGCCGGGATTCCGGGATCCTGTCGATTAATCACATTTGGTTATAAAAATTCCATGAAACAAACTTAAATTTCTTATTTTTATAATCCCCGAGACCAGGACAGTTTCCCCAAGCAGTGTTCTTTTTTTTATTATTACGTTTCTCCCGTTTGTCTAATTAAACAGGAAAACGTATTTTTCTCCTTTTAACAATCATCAGATGAATAAGTGGAAAATAATATTGTTAGAAGCCTTTTAGTAGGCATGTGCAGCTTCCGCCTTGATGCAGCAAGGAGGTACCACCTGCCTTCAGCGAGATGTGGGAGAATTCCTCCCTTAGCCCACCAGCTGGTGCTATGTGACAAGTTGTTGCTATGTGACAAGCTTCCAAATAAACAAAAAAGAACAGTGGCCCTGTTAGATCTAGTGTTAGGCAGCTATAATAGGGTATCTGCAGATATCTGATGATGAATTCTCATGCGCTTTGTAGAGATCTAAAAGCTGGTGACTTATCAACCATCCTGCACTTAATGAAGATTGGGAAAATGTGCTCAAATAATCCACACATTTTGGGCAGAGAGGGTTTAAGAAAGAGAGAACCACAGTGCAGGCCCCCTCATCTCCAGTAGAGTAGTAGTCTACTGAGCATTTGCAGGGCTCCGGGAACATAGCGCCCATGCTATGTTCCCATTGGCTTCTCTATTGTGCATGTACAGATCACCAGGAACATAGCCAGACCATTGGCACTTTTTTGGTGGACTTCCCTCTTAATTTATGACTGCCATCACCTATGCTGAAACACCTTTCTTATCCATTAACCTATTCAAAACAGGTGCCGGCAATCATAAATTAAGAGAAAAGTCCAGAAGCAGAACATTCTGTCCCTCCTGGAGAGTACTACTACTTTTGTACCTTGTACCATTCTAGGCATGCTGCAAGCCAGATGCAGGGACTGTGGACCGGCACATGAATCACACACCCATAGTTATGGCCCTCTTTGTGACACTAACCCTGTCCTGTCTGCAGCCTGTATGGACATCTTGTCTGTGATCCCTTCTCAGCCTTATCTTCCTCCTGCTTGTATACCCAAATTGTATTTGCTCTTCTTATTGCTTGCTACATGGTACCAACTTCCACCTGTTGCATTTTCCTCATTACTGAATTTGCTTTATTTTGCCGAACTGTGTAACTTGTTACCTTTAGCTACTACATCCTACATGCAACTCGTACTATTGGATAGTCTATGCTTTGGCCTGGCATTCCAACATTCCACTACTGCGGAGGGTCTGCTGTGGAACAAAGTTTAGTTCTTCAGTAGTACCTTGAAGTGACAGGTCAGCCTTTGTCTATACTGGTTTCTATCTCCCCTGGAGCTACACCTGATACATTATCACAACTTCCAGTAGCCTATAAATCCTGGGGACAGCAGCCTCCCTGGCCCCACTGCAGACGAGCATACAGCAGCGTGCAGTGTGTACTAGGCTCGGGAGAGAGCTGACAGGCAATAGGTGGGGCAGAACCGATCCCCTGCCAGGGTCCGCAAACAAGCCTGGGTAATTTAGTAGCCCCCCCCCCCCCCTCAGTGGCCCTGATTATGGTACTGTCCTACTACTAGTTGGCAGCTGGTCCTAATAATAAAAGAGATACTGGTGGCCGGCTATATTCGAGCTATGTTATGGGATCAGGGTCAAACACCACAGTTTGGCCAGTTTGTATGTAAAGATAATAGGGACGTAAAAAAAAAACTTTTCATGGGGAGGAAATGGGGGAAAAGGCCAAGGACTACTGCAGGGCCTGAAGCCCCCTTTTTTTTTGCGTTTGGTATCTTGTTTTACAACAGTTGTAACAGTGACTGTAGATATACAAAGATCACCCATTCTATGTTCATTTAGATCAGTGTTTTTGGGGTTGGCTACTAGAGATGAGCGGATTCGGTTTTACTCGGTTCTCAAAACGGCATCTTATTGGCTATCCAAAACACGTGACATCCGTGAGCCAATAAGATGCCGTTTTGAGAACCGAGTAAAACCGAGTAAAACCGAATCCGCTCATCTCTATTGGCTACCCCAGTTTCATTGTTTATTTTACTATAAGAATGTATACATTATTAAGTAATATAATTATTAATATTAACTACCAATTAGTACAATAGCTGTTAGAAAGATAGATAATATCAATTGTTTATCTTAAAAATTTACATTTTTCAAAGTCATTAACCTAGTTTTTATTCAGATTTCATTGACAGCCTAATCGCATTTAATAGCAAAATGACTGGTGCTTCTAAGAAAGAAAAAAAGAGCATTTGCAAGAAGAAAATGTGCGCAGAACATATATGAAGGTAACTTCATTTTTTTGGGTAAACAGAAACAGTTGGCAAGTTCGAATGAAGCTATTATCGCTTCATCCCCATTTTCATTTCATTCATCCTCATTTGCTTTTGTGTAGAAGTTCATTTGGGGGGTAAAATACAATCTTTGCCCCCCCCCCCCCAACAGAAATCATAGAGGGGAGAAGGGGGGGTTCCTACACCCCTGCCTGCAAGTTACGGTTTAGAGGTAACCCCTGCCTGTGCAAATGCCCTTAGGTAATCTTGTCTTCCAGCAAACGGGATTCCACAGTCAGACTTCCATGAAAGATAGGCAAGTGGTGTAATTACCTTTCTGTTTCTGGATTTATTATGTCGCACTGCATTGTTTTGCTTGTAGGTTGGGAAATTTAGCAGTACAGTAATCGTTAGTATAAAGTTAGTCCACTACACCCAGCCTGTTTATTCTATTGTTACACTTGGGTTCTTTAATGTTATATGGCCTGGTGATTTATGTCAGGTTGATAGTCTGGCATGGGTGGTACAGTGTAAGAATATGCTGCAGCATCAGGTTTACACGGCATGGGTGTGCTGTGCATGTTTTTTTGCAGGGGCTGAGACCTGGTGCACTCAGACTGGGATCAAGGGGATAAGAGTACACGTGTAAGTAAATTTTGTGAAAGTTGGGCTATCTTATGCATGTGGGTGCCTAGGCAGACCATTTGTGTGTTTCCCTGTAGGCAGAGTCTGTTTGACACATGTAGGTGCTAGGACAGTAAAAGTTGCCGTTCGGCCTGTGTTCCAGGGGGATGCAGTGAATATGCTGGCTGTTGGGATCCCGGCAGTCGAAATACTGATGCTGGAATCCCGACACCCACTGGAATCCCGACAGCCGGCATCCCAACAATTACAACAGTGGTTTTGTCGCCACCCTGAGGGTTAAGGTTAGGCCTCTGGGGGGGGAAAGGTTAAGGTTAGGCTGTGGTGAGGGGGGTTAGGCACCCCCAGGGGAGCAGGCTGGTTCAGGCGTGGTTGGGGTCAGGCACTAAGGGGGGAGGTTAGGTTTAGGCTGCTGGACCAGAGGCTTAGGGTTGGGGGGTAGAGAAAAGGGGAAAATAAACCATACTCACCCCTGTCTAGATTTTTTTCTTTGGGTTCCTGGCATCGGTATTATGCGCGCCGGGATCCCATGCACCGGCAATTATTCCTGATTCCCCAAGATCTTTAGGTGTTGTTCGCTATTCTCAATGACACCTATCTTGGCCTACTGTGCTGCACTTCAGTGGACAGGTACATTTCTAGGAGGGCACCAAGTAGCACACACACACACACACACACACGCACGCACGCACGCACGCACGCACACACACACACACACACACACTGCTACATATATGAGGCTTAAGTGGGGAATATTTTTTTCAAAACAACAGAACAGTTTATATGACGGGACAAGCAGGGGCGCTTTAAGAGAGGCCCGTGTTCAGCCTCCTCTGTTCGGACCCCCTCCGCTCTGCCGGCAGCGATGAGGGCTCAGATTCTACTGCGCATGCATAGATCTACTGTGCATGGACGCTGCACCATTTTTACGGTGTTTTAACAGCACTGCGGATGGCGCCGCTGGACTCCGGAGGGGTGAGTATTTTAAAAATGAGTACAGGCTGTGCGGTGGGGCCCCCTCTGGACTCAGGGGCCCGTGTGCACCGCACACACTGCACCCATTATAGAAACGCCAGTGGGGACAAGACTAAATTGGAAGAAGGTTGGAGATTGATGTGACATTTATGCTTTGCATAGTGCCCCCATCGGGACTTTACTCACATCTCCAATCATCTAGGTGAGCTATCCACTCATCATTGCAAACCAAAGCGTTTTGCTGTGTAATTCATTAATATGGGCCGCCCATTGTGTTACACCACTGAAATGTTAAATGAGCTGTACCTAGTATACACTTTATTAGTGCAGTGGAAAGTTCCCAGGATAAGAAAATTGTTGCAAGTATAATAGGCAAGATAAACTATTTCCTTTTGTGTTATTGCACAATTGATACCATTAATTACTATTTTTTATTTTTATTTTACTAGTGTGAATAACATGTTCCCATATTTCTAGAATCTACAAAGATTTCCTTACTGAAAGTGCAAAAAAAATCCCTCTGTTCTGAATACTGTAAATATACAGAATGCCCCAGGCGTTTGGCTGCTAGCCACAAAGGATACAGCATGTCCTATAAACTCTGCCTGGTCCCCAGAGTTTAGTAATCACTGCGTGTGTTCTTTGTGTACATCAACAGTCAGCATTGCAACACAATGGGACATCCAGCTGAGCATGACACGCCACCGAGGCAGCTAACCGCAAGGAAAAGGCTGTTTGTGTCAATGGTTGGGGTCGTGCTGAGGAGCTTACATAGTGTCACATCTGTGAGGTATGGATACTGTAGCCTTTTACAAACGAGGTGAGAGGGATATTATCTGGCAACAAAGGAAGAACCAAAAGAGGATACGGTTTTACAAAAAGACAACAACTAATTTGCCATCTTGCAGTAAGTGACTGGGGATCAAAAGAAGTTTCCACATAAATCAGATAAATAAATATTGTTTTGTTGTTGCTTTGAAGCTACTTGTTGTAAGGCAAGTGTATTTACTTCTGTGTATTATCTGCTCCTCCATCTGTCAGCGTGATGTGATGGGAATCCTCATTAACCCCTTCGTGGCCAGTGTCACTGCTTTACCGCTCCCTTGTGTGGCGTGCACACAATGTTCTCCATGTCTGCACAGCTGCAGGTCCAGGCTTCCTCTCTGCTTCCTCCAGGACTGAAGTACTGGGGATGTTTCCTCTGGAATGCAGAGCATAGCTTTGTAGCGAGGGACCGAATACAGGTTTCGTGTACAGCCTGTTGATAACTGTGATATGTAACAAGCTAACAGTATTATTATTATTATTATTATTATTAGTAGTAGTAGTAGTAGTAGTATTAATAACAGTTTGTTATATAGTGCAGCATATTCCACTGAACTTTACAATTGGGAACAAAACTGGTTAATAACAAACATACATAGAGGTAGGAAGGCCCTGCTTTTAAGCTTACAGTCTACATTAGAAATATTTCCTCTGTTCTTTTTGGGAATGTGTAGATAAAAAGGTGTATTTAGGACGGCATAACAGGTGCTGGAATACGTATAAGCCGTGAAGTACTGTTCAAAAGAAAAAAGTGCAATACCACCTACAGTATGCCCACAAAAGTGTACAAGTTTATCCCATTCACTCTTTGGGTATATCCAATTAGGCATGGGATATACCGCTCGGGGCTGTTCAGTGAAATCTATGGGTCTGCCTGCGTGTTAAATCCCAGAGAGTGAATTTTAATGCTGACTTTTCCTTGCAGCTCCTGAGGCTGTGAGGGAACATGCATCCATGGTCCTTATCGTACGGGCGATGCAGACCAAAGGGATGGAAAGGATGTACTGTATATATTCTGTGACATATTACTGTAGCTGCTGTCTATCAGCACATTAAGGAGGATATATATCAAGCTCTCAATCAGCTACAGATGCCAAGATCTGCCCAACAGAAGAGATCCACCTCAGTGAGGGTACGTCTCTGCTATTGCAGAGAGCTGCCACCACTGTATTTGGATTCCAAATCAACTTTTACTCAAGGTATTGTGTTGTCAATTTACTAGAAAATAGTGACATCCCTAAGGCATGAAGTTAACAGGCAAACAATACTGAAATAACAAGCCTGTGGTGGCTAGACTGTCCATCTGGCACTTCTGGATACCCTGCATTTGGCGAGATATTCCTACATGTGCCCCAAGCAGCTGCAGTTGTTAGCAGCAGGGACCACAACTAATAATCTACATCCCCCAAAATTCACTAGATAGTCATGGGTGCTCAGGGCCAGCTCCAGGCACGTTCGAATAGAGTGGCCGAACAGAGCGCCACACTTAATGGGCGCCGCTAGCTCGCACCGCCATATTGGAGCCTGCCATGGAGCCAAGTCCCTGCACTGCAGCCACAGCGTCCGTCCCGCCGGCCCACCTCCCACAAGCGCCCATGTAAGCGGCGCTGATCCATGAGCCAATCAGAGCTCGTGGACCTGCAGCTTAGGCTCCTTATTGGCTGGCGGACTGCAAGCTTTGATTGGCTCGCAGACCGGCGCCTAACTGAAGCACCGCCGCCAGAGACTGAGGGGAAGGAGAGGCGCACGCTGCGCTTTCCTCCCCGCCCAAGAGAACAGTCAGCAGCATCAGCATCAGTGCGGTGAGCAGCACTTGGGGGGGGGGGGGTACTGTGTGGGGACATGTGTATCTGAGGCTGGGGGCATATCTGGCACTCTAGCGGCATGTGTATCTGGGACTGGGGGCATATCTGGCACTCTGGGGGAATGTGTATCTGGCACTGGGGGCATATCTGGCACTGTGGGGGCATGTGTATCTGGCACTGGGGGCATATCTGGCACTATAGGGACATGTGTATCTGGCACTTGGGGTATATCTGGCACTGTGTGTGGACATGTGTATCTGGCACTGGGGGCATATCTGGCACTATAGGGACATGTGTATCTGGCACTGGGGGCATATCTGGCACTATAGGGACATGTGCATCTGGCACTGGGGGCATATCTGGCACTGTGTGTGGACATGTGTATCTGGCACTGGGGGCATATCTTGCACTATGGGGACATGTGTATCTGGCACTGGGGGCATATCTGGCACTGAGGGGGCATGTGTATCTGGCACTGGGGAATATCTGGCACTGTGGGGACATGTGTATCTGGCACTGTGGGGACATGTGTATCTGGCATTGGGGGCATATCTGGCACTCTGGGGACATGTGTATCTGACATTGGGGCATATCTGGCACTGTGAAGACATGTGTATCTGGCACTGGGGCATATATGTATCTGGCACTGTGAGGGCATAAATGTATCTGGCACTGTGGGAACATGTGTATCTGACACTGCTGGAGGCATATCATGTGTATATGGCACTGCTGAGGGGCATATCATGTGTATCTGACACTGCTGTGGGGCATATCATGTGTAGCCAGCACTGTTGTGGGGCATATCATGTGTAGCTGGCACTGCTGGGGGCCATATCATGTCTATCTGGCACTGCTGGGAGTCATATCATGTGTAGTTGGCACAGCTGGGGGGCATATCATGTGTAGCTGGCACTGCTGGGGGGCACAGCATGTGTAGCTGACACTGCTGGAGGGCATATCATGTGTATCTGGCACTGCTGTGAGGCATATCATGTGTATATGGAACTGCTGGGAGGCATATCATGTGTAGCTGGCACTGCTGGTGGCCATATCATGTCTATCTGGCACTGCTGGGGGGCATATCATGTGTAGCTGGCACTGCTGGGGGGCATATCATGTGTAGCTAAGACTGCTGGGGGGCACAGCATGTGTAGCTGAAACTGCTGGGGGGCATATCATGTGTAGCTGGCACTGCTGGGGGCCATATCATGTCTATCTGGCACTGCTGGGGGCATATCATGTGTAGCTAGCACTACTGGGGGACATATCATGTGTAGCTGGCACTACTGGGGGGCACAGCATGTGTAGCTGGCACTGCTGCGGGGCATATCATGTGTAGCTGTCACTGCTGTGGGGCATATCATGTGTATATGGCACTGCTGGGGGGCATATCATGTGTAGCTGGCACTGCTGGGGTCATATCATGTCTATCTGGCACTGCTGGGGGGCATACAGGGCCGGTTCGAGGGCCCTCAGCGCCCCGGGCAGGGAATGGGGGCGTGGCTTAATACAGGGGGCGTGGCCAGTTACGCCCCCTGTACAGTAGAAGCGCCGCTTAAATGCTGAGCGGTGCGCAATGACGTCATCGCGCACCGCACAGCAAAAGGTCCTCTCCACGAAGGGAAACTAGATGCGTAGCGTCTAGTTCCCTTCGCGGAGAGGACCTTTGCTGTGCGGTGCGCGATGACGTCATCGCGCACCGCTCAGCAAAGGTCCTCTCCGCGAAGGGAAACTAGACGCTATGCGTCTAGTTCCCTTCACAGGGGACCACAGCCGGGACCACAGCCGCAGAGCCGGGGGACACAGCGGGCAGCGGAGGGCACAGCAGTGGCGGATCTTGCCATGGTGCGGCGCCCTCCGGATGGCGCCAGCGCCCTCCGGATGGCGCCAGCGCCCTCCGGAAGGCGGCGCCCCGGGCAAAAGTCCTGCTTGCCCGTGGCAAGATCCGCTACTGGGGGCATATCGTGTGTAGCTAACACTGTTGGGGGCATATAATGTGTAGCTGGCACTGCTGGGGGGCATATCATGTGTATATGGCACTGCTGGGGGACATATCATGTCTGTCTTGCACTGCTGGGGGGCATATGTTTATCTGGCACTGCTGGGGGAAATATATGTCTATCTGGCACTGCTGGGGGGCATGTCATGTCTATCTGGCACTGCACTACTAGGGTCATTATGTGTATCTGGCACTATACTGGAGACATGGGGGGTGATTCAGATCTGATCGTAGATGTGCTAAATTTAGCACATCTACGATCAGCTTCCCTGACATGCGGGGGAACGCCCAGCACAGGGCTAGCCCGCCCCGCATGTCAGTCCCTGCCCCGTCGTAGAAGTACATAAGCATCACACAGCAGCGAAGCTTTTGTACTGTAAGATGCACTTGAAAAAGGATCCATTATGATCCGAAACGCGTCGTGCTGTGATGCTGAATTACTGACCTTTGACTACTCCCAGAGACTCTCCAACAACTTATGCAAAGATAAGTGGTGAGTTGCTGAACGGCCTAAATGGACCCTTTTTCACCACCATCAGGCACACACCACTAGCCCTAGAGGGTACGAAAAAAGGAGTTTATGCACTTTTATGCTGTTATGCACTTTATTGTCCTACGTCATTTATGCATATTGTTTATATGTTTATTGTACTGTATTGAGTGTAAAGTTTACAAGCAGTAAGCGCACTGTGATATTATAAATCTGCTTTTGTAAATGATGCACTTTATGCACTTGTCCGAATAAATTGTTAATATCCTACCTTATACTTCAAAAGTAGTTTGAAAGTGTGGATATTTATTAGGGAAAATAACATCTTTCTGGAATTCGCGCAAAGTCCTATCCTCACTCTTTATATATGCTGTAGGAGTAGCTCCCAGCCAGCGCAGCTCCTGCACGCTGGCAGGGAGCTACTCGCCGCTGCCCGGGTCACAGAGGCTGCGTGTGACGTCACGCAGTCGCCGAGGCCCGCCCCCCCAACGCTCCGGGCACGTCTGCGTTGCCTAGACCATGCCCCCTAAACGGCGGCTAAACGCCGCCGGCCCGCCCTCTCCCGCCCAGCGACCGCCTCTGCCTGTCAATCAGGCAGAGGAGATCGCTGGGCTACGACAGCCGTTAGCTGTCTGCCATGCAGTGCGCCGGCGTATGCGCACTTCAGACCTGATCGCTACTGTGCAAACACACACAGCAGCGATGAGATCTGAAGTAGCCCCATTGTGTGTAAGGAACACTACTGTGGTTGTTATGTGTAAGGCTGCTAATTGTGTGCGTAGAGGGGGTGTGAAAATATATTTATTTATAGTTTGATAATATGACGTTGTGAGGCCACGCCCACTCTTCCACGCATGGGAGGAAAGCGCTTTGAAATTTTCTCGCTCAGAGTGCTAGTAGGGCCTGGAGCCGGCCCTGTGGGTGCTTATGTGAAGACGGGGAGGGGGCAAGCTATAATCTCATTTGGCACCCATAAATCAGCTGTCTGAGCTAGGAGGCAGTGCCATTAGGAGGAGAAGGAGGTGACACAACAGAAGGAGTCCCTGGGACAGGAGCAGCAGTGCAGCCAGCACCATTATCATGTTAAAGGTGAGGGTGGCTGCTGGGGAGTAGGAGGGGCTGCATATTATATAGCATGAAAAGGCTGCTGCTGCAACGGTCCCTGTACTGCATGGAGGATGTAATGTGCGGTCATCAAACTGACCACACATCGTTCCTCCATTCCTGATGTACATCGGTACCTCTGTCATGATTGTGGGGGGTGAGCTGCCCCCTAATCCACCCAGCCTGTTCCCATGCTTGGGTTTGCGTAACCCAAACTTACCTACTTTTGAAAAAGCATTTCAGGGAGATGTGAAAGTAACACCTATCAGCGCGGATGTGCACTGCTACATCTGAGAGGCGTGTCATAAGAATGACTTACATACAAATGTAAATGAGCCCCAAAGTTAGTAAGATCTACTTGTTGAAGAAAAGACACTGATATTTTTCAGGATTTATTTGTGTATTGTGTTTTACAAGAAGTTCCATATATTGTAAGTGGCCACATAAAACCTCATTTAAAACGCATGTAGCACTAGCCATAGGGATCATTGGGCCAGATGTGATAAAGCGGTGATAAGTGCAAGATGATAATGCAACAGCCAATCAACTTCAATATGTAAATTTACAGTTATGAGCTGATTGGCTGGCGTGTTATCACCTTGCACTTATCACAACTTTATCACTTTTTTATGCCTTCTCCAGGCTTAATACATCTGCCCATTTGAATGTATGTATCTGATTTCTCTTTTTCCTAAAAAATGTAACAGCTACATAATGGGTATAAGGTATAATCAGGGAGATTGATGGACTATTCGGGGAGTCAGGGAGATTGCTGATATTTCAGGGAGTCTCTTGCAGGATGCGGGAGGGTAGGCAACTATGGTGTAACCTAACCAGGAGACATCTTGTTGGGGACTTTTGCATGCTCGGCTCCATCAAGGTAACCGGTAGTGGGTGCAATCAGGGGGAAATGAGACATTCAGGAAGGAGAGCAGGGAGTGAGAGAAGATGAAAAAGAAAAGTGTGCCCTCAGAGATAAAGGGATTAACTTGCTAAAGGTCGAATTTAGATTGATTTTAAAATAGATCTAAATCGACCGACATCGATGGGATGTCTAACTACAAAATCTGGATATTTATCATTAGTCGGGTTTCTACTTCCATTGAAACCTGACGTTGCATGTGCAGATGTCTTGGCTTTCTTCTTTCAGTTCAAAACTGACGGTCAAACACAACTGCAAACCGTCCAATAAGAACCACTGCACGGATCACTTTGATCTGAGCAGGCTTCTTAGGGTTAAAAGTAAATTAGTGTAAAAATTAGAGGCCCCCCAAATCAATAACCAGCCCTGGACCTCTCGGTCTAGTGTGGTACAGAAAGATTGTGGGTAAAATTGCTCTGGATTTCCCCCTATCTTCCTATAACCAGCACTGGGCTAAACTAGCCAGAGTGCTTACGCCATAGCAGGGAGATACACGTCACAGACTCCCCCTTTCATCATGTAAAACCAGCCCCAAATTGGTCAGAACAGGGCTAAAAATACTCAGAAACTCAGGACCCCAAAAATAAATTGGGGTATGCTGGGCTGGGAAGAGGTGTTGCAGGCTGGCAGATAAGAAGGAATGCGGGAGGGGCGGAACATGTGTGGACACTGCCCCCGCCGGACCCTTCCAACAATCCTGGGCCTTGGTAATTAGTATCCACTCCCCCTCCCGACACCACTGCAGGTATAAATAAACCAGGGGCGGATTGGGATGAAAAACTAGCCCAGGAAATTTATGGAAGCAGCCCTAAGAGGGCTGTGGTCTGATGAGGGGGTGGAGTCTGTTGAGGGGGGGATCCCTCCTCATAGAGCCTGAGTGTACGCAACTGCCGCCTTCATTAAGTCTTTTGCTGCAGTTTTGTCTGAGACCGGGGTTCAGATTGGGAACTATAAGTGACCCTGTAAAATTAGACGTGGCCCGACATGGGCAGCACAAGAGGCAGAGGTGGAACTACCATTGGTGCAGCAGGTGCATTGCACTGGGGCCCCTGAGGACTACGGGGGCCCACTGCTGCCAAGATCAGTAATGACTTATCCCCTGTCATAGACAGAGCAGAGGCCACTGTGTTCCTGCCCCAAGCAAGGTACATGCCCCTTCCTCTCTGCAGTGAGCAGGACATTGTGTTTGTACCCCTATCACCCAATGCCTCCCCATCACCCTCTGCCTCCTCCTGCCTTATGATGTCACCCTCTTCTCTCCCTGTCACCCAGTGCCTTGTGGCATATTGTGAACTTGGGTTGGGGTGGAGGAGGGGGGCCCAAGTAAAATTTTTGCACCTAGGTCCACTACTCACAAGTTCCGCCACTGACAAGAGGTATAACATACCGTGTAGCCATTGCAGCGTCACTGGATGGCAGAGTTGCAGTACTGCAGAGATGGAATAGTAGATTGAATGGTGGACAATGCAGTGTACTGAGTGCAATAGGCTGTCTGTCATGTGGGGGGTGGGTCACATGACAAAACACAAAACAGGCCCCAGACACGTCGGCCCACTAGGAATCTTCCTGGTGAGGCCTATGGACAATCTGCCCCTGGAATAAAAACAGTAAATACATTACAATGTGTATTTGTATTGAAGTGTGACACTGGTACAAGGACGTTAGGTCCCAAACAGCAGGGTCCCTTTCTATGGAAACATTATCACACAATATACATGGGCTTAAGTATATGTATTATCTATATTATTTTAGGTTTCTATAACATCCCAGGATAATTCCTCCCAGGAGATACAGTATGAGGTAAACATAAGTGCTTGGGTAAGGAATTAGGAAAGTATGTGATTTTGGGGTCTATTTAATAAACTAAACAACAGCTTTTCCCTAGTACCTTAGCTGTATAAAGATTAAATATAATTTCTCTGCACTTAGTATAATGAAAAGTACAGCGGGATGACTGATTTCTGCATCATTTTATTTGTGTAAAGTCATGCAGCCCCCATAGATTTTAATGGTGCTGTGCACACACAGTATTTATATAACTGAGTGAAGCCATGGATGGCATTAGGTTTGCTGGCACTGAAGAAAAGCCTCTTCCTGCTTTCCTCCCACAGTGCTTCACCCCGCTGGCTCTTCGGACACTGAATAAAATTAGTAGTTTGCTATGTTAGATATTAAAGTACAGTCATGACCAGATTAAGGGCTGAAAATGTTCAAGGGCCTAAACAGAGGGGATACGGTCGTTAGGTCAGTACAGCTTAGGTCGACAGTCATTAGGTCGACCACTGAAGGTCAACATTCATTAGGTCGACATGGTCAATAGGTCGACATGGCCATTAGGTCGACATGTGCTAGGTCAAAAGGTCGACATGAGGTTTTCAAAAAACAATAACATTTTTTGGATTTTTCCATACTTGACGATCCACGTGGACTACGACTGGAACGGTAACCTGTGCCAAGCGAAGCGAGGCACCTTGCTTAAAGCATGGTGAGTGAAGCGAGTCATCCGAGGGGACACGGTGCACTAATTGGGGTTCCCCCGTCACTTTACAAAGAAAACAACACCAAAAACAGTCCAAAAACTCATGTCGACCTTTTCACCTGTCAACCTAGTACAATTCGACCTAACTCCCATGTCGACCTAGTGCATGACGACCAGATGCCCATGTCGACCTTAAGTGGTTGACCTAATGACTGTCGACCTAAGTTGAGTCCACCCAATGACCCATACCCTAAACAGAGCAAGGAGGAAGCTGTGGCTAGCGCAGTATGTGTATGGCCAGAACCACATGGGTGTGTACACCCCCTGCGCCTCAGCCCCATCGTCTCCCTAAAGCCATAAAATAGAAAACTTCCACAATTTTGTGAGAAAACTAGAAATACCATTTTAATACTTTTGATTTATGGGCAACTGTGTGGGCAGCTAGGCAGCCATAATGATGGACCTATTTTTAAGTGGAAGTCTGGAGATCCATCCGCCCAGTAGCGGATTTACCACAAGGCAACCTTAATTGGCTGCTTAGGGCCCACAAGCAAGGCTGTATAAAGGGCATTTCTGGCGGACCATGAGCTCAGCTGAAATTGACCGAGAGCTGGCTGAATACTGTCAGTGATTAGACAGCTGTAGGATGTTGGCTCCAGTGCATGTCTGTGTCTCCAGTCCTGCAGTATTATGTGTGTGACCACTCATCACACACGTGTGTATGATGTCAGACGCACAGAGGGGGTCATTCCGAGTTGTTCGCTCGCAAGCTGCTTTTAGCAGCTTTGCACACGCTAAGCCGCCGCCTACTGGGAGTGAATCTTAGCTTATCAAAATTGCGAACGAAAGATTCGCAATATTGCGAAAAGACTTCTCTGTGCAGTTTCTGAGTAGCTCGAGACTTACTCTGCCAGTGCGATCAGTTCAGTGCTTGTCGTTCCTGGTTTGACGTCACAAACACACCCAGCGTTCGCCCAGACACTCCTCCGTTTCTCCAGCCACTCCCGCGTTTTTCCCAGAAACTGTAGCGTTTTTTCACACACATCCATAAAACGGCCAGTTTCCGCCCAGAAACACCCACTTCCTGTCAATCACACTCCGATCACCAGAACGAAGAAAAAACCTCGTAATGCCGTGAGTAAAATTCCTAACTGCATAGCAAATTTACTTGGCGCAGTCGCAGTCGTTGCGAGAAAAAAATAATGAGCGAACAACTCGGAATGACCCCCAGAGAGAGGAGCTCGGGACACACACAGAGAAAAACATGAGGTCTTCCAGTGTACTTTATTAGGGATCGGTATGAAATACCTCCAATCAAAATCCCGATGGTCGAAATCCCGACAGCAATTGACCGACGGTCAAAATCCTGGCAAGGTCAAAATTCCGACATGGACAAAATACCGACATTTAAAATACCGACAAGGTCAAAATACCGACATGTAAAATGCCGACAGGTCAGAACACCGACATGCGTTTTTCATTGTTTTTTTTGTGTGTGTATGTCGACATAGGCACAGTATTATATTCCCCTTCCAGGTCCACTGGGATGGTAAAGTATGAACAAGTCGGTTTCAATGAAAAAATCATGAAAAACTCATGTCGGTATTTTGACCTGTCGGCATTTTACATGTAGGTATTTTGACCTTGTCGGTAAATGTCGGTATTTTGTCCATGTCGGGAGTTTGACCTTGTCGGGATTTTGACTGTCGGTCAATTGCTGTCAGGATTTTGACTGTCGGGATTTTGATTGGAGGTAAATTGACTGCATGGGATCGGTATGAAATACCTCCAATCAAAATCCCGATGGTCGAAATCCCGACAGCAATTGACCGACGGTCAAAATCCTGACAAGGTCAAAATCCCGACATGGACAAAATACCGACATTTAAAATACCGACAAGGTCAAATACCGACATGTAAAATGCCGACAGGTCAGAACACCGACATGCATTTTTCATTGTTTTTGTGTGTGTGTATGTCGACATAGGCACAGTATTATATTTCCCTTCCAGGTCCACTGGGATGGTAAAGTATGAACAAGTCGGTTTCAATGAAAAAATCATGAAAAACTCATGTCGGCATTTTGACCTGTCAGCATTTTACATGTCGGTATTTTGACCTGTCGGCATTTTACATGTCGGTATTTTGACCTTGGGATTTTGATTGGAGGTAAATTGACTGCATCCCCTTTATTACAGTATTCTTTTATTTTTGTACAACATCCTCCTGCTTCAAATGCCAGTCAGGAGGGGTGGACGGCTGGGTCGGCTCCAGGCCTACTAGTATCCTGAGCGAGAAATTTTGAAGCCAAACATTTTGTATCTTTCTCTAGCATCCACAAGGGATACTGGGGATCACTTAGTACGATGGGGGTATAGATGGTGTCCAAAGGAGCCTGTGCACTTTCAATTTCTTCAACTGGGTGTGCTGCTCCTCCCCTCTATGCCCCATCGTACAGCCAGTTTAGAAAAATGTGCCCCCGGGAGAGGATGCACACTCTGGAGCTCCAGAGGATTTTTTCTTCAGTTTATTGTAAACTTTATTATTTTTGGTATGCTGTTTGGGCAACAGTACACCTGCACCGTGGGAGCTGGGGGGGGGGGGGGTTACCGGTCTATTAAGGCGTCAGAGCCACTTCCCTGCTGCAGGACCACTGTCCTGAGAGCATACTTGCCTACTTTTGAAAAAAGCATTTCAGGGAGATTGTGAAAGTAACAACTAAAAGCGCGGGTGCGTACTGCTACATCGGAGAGCCGTGTTATGAAAATGACTTACATCCAAATGTAAATGGGGCCCAAACTTAGTAGTATCTATTTGTTGAAGAAAAGACACTGATATTTTGCAGGATTTGTTTGTGTATTGTGTTTTACAAGAAGTTCGATATACTGTAAGTGGCCACAAGAAACCTTATTTAAAATGCATGTAGCCATAGGGATCATGTTGTTGTACAGCGGGTCACTGCGCCTTAGCGGTCACAATCGCAGCACGCCACACACCCCTAACATAGCCAGAAGGTGAGAAGAGTGGTGAGTACAAACCAGGTCCCCCCGCTAGGGGGGTCCCCAGGTTCTTGGTGCGGCGCAGCGCAGGGGTGGCATACAGAACCCTCCCTGGGGGTATCTGGTATATCCCCCCTGTGTACACTGGCAGCGGTAGTGAGAACTAGCATTTATGTGATGTTTTACACTGTATTGGAGACATTGCCAGTATAAATAACTACATAGCTCCAGCACCATTACAGGGGGTGGAGTTTCCTCAGAGCGGGACCAGCAGCGTTTTGGCGCCTTCCTCTGCTTACAGCTGCAGCAGCAAGGACACACAGCTCCTCCAGACACTCACAGATACCCAGGAAACTGGTACAGGGTTGTAAATAAGGGGGAGAGCCGCTATTGTACACTATATAGTGTCCTGAAAAGGACAATAATTCCTGTGTTTCTCTGTGATATATGTAAAGATACAGCTTGCAGTCTCACTGAGCCTGACAATCTTGGGTGTGCTGTCCCTCTCTTCTTCTGTGTCACCTCCTCACATGCAGTAAAGCAGGCTTGCTATTGTAATACTTGTCTGTGTGTGTGAGTGTTGTCTACTGGAAACATGCTCAAACACCAATTATGCAGTGTGTGTCACACCAGATTCTCTCCCTCTATGCCTGGTTCCCTCTCATGTGAACAATGCAGCCAATCATCCCAAGTTAGTGAGGAGACTAGGGGGGAGGGTCAGGAGCCATCTTGGCTTGGTGCCATAAAAGCTATGATGACTGATATGTCATCCCAGCTCACTGCTAATACTCAGAAGACACAATAGCTGCAGCAGGCTGTCGCAGATCTAGCTGCAAAGCAGATGATAAGCATCCCCCCCTCCCTAGTTCAGGGCCACATAAACGTGGGCTGCCTGGTTTACTCTCAGATTCTGAGGAAGAGGTACAGGAGGAGGGAGAGGAATTGGATCCTATTACTGAGGATTCAACTGCTACACAGGGTATTGACCTCCTCATACTGGCAATCAGGGATGTGTTAAAAATGCATTAGAAGACACTGCAGCACAGCATTCGTTTTTCTTAGCACAGAAAAAACTCAGTGTCATTTTCCTTGATTCTCCGGAACTAGATAATATGTTTAAGCAAGCCTGGAAAAATCCTGATCAAAAATATCAGGTGACAAAAAAGTTTTTGCACACTTTCGCATTTGCCCCAGAAGGTAGTAAAAATTGTGAAGAACCCCCAGCTGTGGACGTATCAGTCTTCCGTCTGTCAAAAAAGGTGGTACTGCCAGCTCCGGGCTCCTTTACATTAAAGGACCCTGGGTATAGAAAAATAGAAACTACACTAAAGTCTATTTACACAGCGGCTGGCATATCACAAAGACCTGTGATAGCGGGTTGCTGGATGACACATGCCATTCATACAGGGGCGACTCATTTTCAGGAGGGCCTTGGGAGGGATATGCCCCTGGTTACTACAGTGACCCTCATAAGACACATCCAAGGTACTGCACATGTCTTGTGTGATTTTCTCAAGGAAATAGGTGTTGTTAATGCTAGGACTACTGCCATGGCGGTGTTGGCACACAGAGCCATATGGCTGCATCAGTGGATAGCGGATGCAGATACCAAGCGCAGTGTGGAGTCTCTCCCCTTCTCAGGGGAGTGGCTGTTCGGGGTTGAGTTGGATATGTGGATTTCTAAGGTTACTGTGGGGAAATTCATGTTTCTCCCCTCTGGGGCCCCACCGGATAGACGTTTCTACCCGGGGCCATCTGCCCAGTCCTTTCAGTCTAACAAATTTAGATCTAGAGCCAGAGGTGCCTCCAATGCAACTAGAGGCACCCGAGGTAAGACAAGAAAGCCAACAGCCGCAGGTTCTCAGGAACAGAGCACCAGTTCAGCTTCCACTAAGGCCTCAGCATGACGGGTCCCACACACCCTGAGGGGATCTCGAGGTGGGAGCTCGACTGCATCACTTCAGCCACATCTGGGAAAGCTCCTGCCAGGATGCCTGGATAAAGCACCTCATTTCTCAGGGCTACAAGCTGGAGTTCGACAGCGCACCTCCCCAACGATTTTCAAATCAAGCTTACCAGCTTTGGAAGATACACGTGTTATGCTGCAACAGGCCATCCTAAAGTTGGTCCAGTCCCAATTCATTGTTCCAGTGCCACTACAACAACAGAGAAAGGATTACTACTCCAACCTGTTTGTGGTACCAAAATCGGGCGGTTCGGTAAGTCCCATTCTGAATCTAAAATCCTTCATCCCTTACCTAAAAGTTTTCAAGTTCAAGATGGACTCCTTACGATCAGTGATTGCGGGTCTGCAAGAATTGGAGATCATGGTCTCGCTGGATATAAAGGATGCCTATCTGCATACAGTGGGGTTCGAAAGTTTGGGCACCCCAGGCAAAAATTCATTTTAATGTGCAAAAAGAAGCCAAGGAAAGATGGAAAAATCTCCAAAAGGCATCAAATTACAGATTAGACATTCTTATAACATGTCAAAAAAAGTTTGATTTTATTTCCATCATTTACACTATCAAAATAACAGAAAACAAAAAATGGTGTCTGCAAAAGTTTGGGCACCCTGCAGAGTTAATACATTGTACTGCCCCCTTTGGCAAGTATCACAGCTTGTAAACGCTTTTTGTAGCCAGCCAAGAGTCTTTCAATTCTTGTTTGAGGTATCTTCACCCATTCTTCCTTACAAAAGTCTTCCAGTTCTTTGAGATTCCTGGGCTGTCTGTGACGCACTGCTCTTTTAAGGTCTATCCATAGATTTTCAATTATGTTGAGGTCAGGAGGTTGTGAAGGCCATGGCAAAACCTTCAGTTTACGCCTCTTGATGTAATCCACCGTGGATTTTGAGGTGTGTTTAGGATCATTATCCATTTGTAGAAACCAGCCGCTCTTTAACTTCAGCTTTTCCACAGATGGCATCAAGTTAGCGTCCAAAATTAGCTGGAATCTTACTGAATCCCTTTTTCCTTCTACTCGTGAAATGTTTAAATGTTTGATTACCCAAGGGTACTCGGGCGCTTTGGGTATAAGGTGTTTCACCGAGCTGCTGCCTTAAAAAAGGGGGAGTCACCCCCACAAGGTAAATAGACAAAGAAAAATGGAAGGCTGCGCTCAATGAATACGTTCTGACAATAATGATATTAGTATATTACTAGTACAATTTATTAACAGATAATATCACTAAATTCTTATGATCAATATGTCATAAAATGCATGCAACATAAATAAAACTTGATAAAATCATACAATAGATGTAATAAAAAAGGGGTTACCCAATTGGTCAGAATAAGAATTAATCGGTGAGTGGAAGAGTCCGTTCCAAATTAATCCCCCAGATCGATCTGAGTCCGGGATAGATGAATGTATAGGAGGTAAGCAGTGTCCCATAGGATAGCAATTACCGCTAGAGGAATCCGTGCTCTTGGATTTTGAATGGTGAGCTCCTCATGCAATGCGGATTGTAGAAGTTGTCGGTCCAATCTGCTATTTGAGTCCTCCAATTCGTATATGGCGATCCGGAATTTGTGTGGGGGGTGGTTCGGTCTTCCAATTAGTAGTCTCTGACTTTGGGTCCCCTGTGCACCTGACGCGTTTCGCTGCGTTCAGCTAGCAGCTTTTTCAAAGGTATCAATTACTTAGGTATGAGGGGTTTATATACCGGACTCAGATCGATCTGGGGGATTAATTTGGAACGGACTCTTCCACTCACCGATTAATTCTTATTCTGACCAATTGGTTAACCCCTTTTTTATTACATCTATTGTATGATTTTATCAAGTTTTATTTATGTTGCATGCATTTTATGACATATTGATCATAAGAATTTAGTGATATTATCTGTTAATAAATTGTACTAGTAATATACTAATATCATTATTGTCAGAACGTATTCATTGAGCGCAGCCTTCCATTTTTCTTTGTCTATTTACTCGTGAAATGTTCCCTGTGCCACTGGCTGCAATACAACCCCAAAGCATGATTGATCCACCCCCATGCTTAACAGTTGGACAGAGGTTCTTTTCATTAAATTCTGTGCCCTTCCTTCTCCAAACATACCTTTGCTCATTCCGGCCAAAAAGTTATATTTTAACTAGTGATGAGTGGGTTCGGTTTCTCGGAAACCGAACCCCCCCGAACGTCACCCTTTTTACACGGGTCCGAGGCATACTTGGATTCTCCCGTATGGCTCGGTTAACCCGAGCGCGCCCGAACGTCATCATCCCGCTGTCGGACTCTCGCGAGATTCGGATTCTATATAAGCAGCCGCGCGTCGCCGCCATTTTCACTTGTGCATTGGAAATGTTAGGGAGAGGACGTGGCTGGCGTCCTCTCCGTGTATTGTTGATGCAAATATTTGTGCTTGCTTTACTTATTGCTTAATTGTGGGGACTGGAGAGCAGCTGTATATTAATATAGGAGGAGTACAGTGCAGAGTTTTGCTGATCAGTGACCACCAGTTTTATCCGTTCTCTGCATGAAACAAATGCTCCTTATCTGTGCTCAGTGTGCTGCATATATCTGTGCTCACACTGCTTAATTGTGGGGACTGGGGAGCAGCTGTATTATATAGCAGGAGTACAGTGCACAGTTTTGCTGACAGTGACCACCGGTATACGTTGTCTGCCTGAAAAACACTCCATATCTGTGCTCAGTGTGCTGCTTTATTGTGGGGACTGGGGACCACCAGTATAATATTATATAGGAGGAGTACAGTGCAGAGTTTTGCTGACCAGTGACCACCAGTATACGTTGTCTGCCTGAAAAACACTCCATATCTGTGCTGCATTGTAGACAGTATATAGTAGGAGTACAGTGCATAATTTTGCTGACCACCAGTATATAATATATAGGAGTACGGTACAGAAGGCCACTGCTGTACCTACCTCTGTGTCGTCAAGTATACTATCCATCCATACCTGTGGTGCATTTCAGTTTTGCACAGTTTGCTGACCACCAGTATATAATATATAGCATTACGGTACAGTAGGCCACTGCTATTCCTACCTCTGTGTCGTCAAGTATACTATCCATCCATACCTGTGGTGCATTTCAGTTTTGCACAGTTTGCTGACCACCAGTATATCAAAATGTAGAAGAAGTATACAATCTCAGAGTTGCGCAGTAAAACAGACAAAGCTGCCCAGACACTCGGTTCAAGTTGGGGGGAAAAAACACCAATTCCCAATGAATACAGAGCAAGAAAAAATGGTGAACCAGATGTCACTGGCGCTAAATCCGTAAGGATGTGTTCAAACTGGACCCTGGCATGGGCTACCATACACAATCGTGAGGGGATCCTAACACCCTTTAGTTGGGGATGGATGCCCTGGATTAATGTGCAAATAAGCAGAATAAAACTGGGTATAAAAAGACACATGAACATTTAATAATATATACATAAAAACATACAGTGCATTGTAACTGCCAGTGCAAATGGGACTTCAAAAGTGGCTTGTGCTGTTTTTGAAAAATCAGAAAAGAAGCTCTCACCCTCTTTCTGTGTTGCGGTGGGCTAGCTTATGAATAAGCTGATGTGGTCCTAGGCTGAAGTAGCCAAGCACCACCGCAAAACATTTATGTCCACAGCTGTGGATTGAGGACTCACACATTTGGACTGAAGGTGACCCATTGCTGATAAATGTTTTGCGGTGGTGCTTGGCTACTTCAGCCTAGGACCACATCAGCTTATTCATAAGCTAGCCCACCGCAACACAGAAAGAGGGTGAGAGCTTCTTTTCTGATTTTTCAAAAACAGCACAAGCCACTTTTGAAGTCCCATTTGCACTGGCAGTTACAATGCACTGTATGTTTTTATGTATATATTATTAAATGTTCATTTGTCTTTTTATACCCAGTTTTATTCTGCTTATTTGCACATTAATCCAGGGCATCCATCCCCAACTAAAGGGTGTTAGGATCCCCTCACGATTGTGTATGGTAGCCCATGCCAGGGTCCAGTTTGAACACATCCTTACGGATTTAGCGCCAGTGACATCTGGTTCACCATTTTTTCTTGCTCTGTGACCACCAGTATATAATATATAGCATTACGGTACAGTAGGCCACTGCTGTACCTACCTCTGTGTCGTCAAGTATACTATCCATCTACATTCTATACCTGTAGTGCATTTTAGTTTTGCAGTTTGCTGACACAGTGACCACCAGTATATATAGCAGTACGGTACGGAAGGCCACTGCTGTACCTACCTCTGTGTCGTCAAGTATACTATCCATCTAGATTCTATACCTGTGGTGCATTTCAGTTGTGCAGTTTGCTGACACAGTGACCACCAGTATATATAGCAGTACGGTACGGAAGGCCACTGCTGTACCTACCTCTGTGTCGTCAAGTATACTATCCATCTACATTCTATACCTGTGGTGCATTTTAGTTTTGCAGTTTGCTGACACAGTGACCACCAGTATATATAGCAGTACGGTACGGAAGGCCACTGCTGTACCTACCTCTGTGTCGTCAAGTATACTATCCATCTACATTCTATACCTGTGGTGCATTTTAGTTTTGCAGTTTGCTGACACAGTGACCACCAGTATATATAGCAGTACGGTACGGAAGGCCACTGCTGTACCTACTTCTATGTCGTCAAGTATACTATCCATCTACATTCTATACCTGTGGTGCATTTTAGTTTTGCAGTTTGCTGACACAGTGACCACCAGTATATATAGCAGTACGGTACGGAAGGCCACTGCTGTACCTACCTCTATGTCGTCAAGTATACTATCCATCTACATTCTATACCTGTGGTGCATTTTAGTTTTGCAGTTTGCTGACACAGTGACCACCAGTATATATAGCAGTACGGTACGGAAGGCCACTGCTGTACCTACCTCTGTGTCGTCAAGTATACTATCCATCTACATTCTATTAGAGATGAGCGGGTTCGGTTTCTTTGAATCCGAACCCGCACGAACTTCACTTTTTTTTTCACGGGTCCGAGCGACTCGGATCTTCCCGCCTTGCTCGGTTAACCCGAGCGCGCCCGAACGTCATCATGACGCTGTCGGATTCTCGCGAGACTCGGATTCTATATAAGGAGCCGCGCGTCGCCGCCATTTTCACACGTGCATTGAGATTGATAGGGAAAGGACGTGGCTGGCGTCCTCTCCATTTAGATTAGATTTAGAAGAGAGAGAGAGAGAGAGAGATTGCTGTGATACTGTAGATTAGAAGAGAGTGCAGACAGAGTTTAGTGACTGACGACCACAGTGACCAGTGACCACCAGAGACAGTGCAGTTGTTTGTTTTATTTAATATATCCGTTCTCTGCCTGAAAAAAACGATACACAGTCACACAGTGACTCAGTCTGTGTGCACTGCTCAGCCCAGTGTGCTGCACATCAATGTATTGTATATAAAGCTTATAATTGTGGGGGAGACTGGGGAGCACTGCAGGTTGTTATAGCAGGAGCCAGGAGTACATGATAAATAATATTATATTAAAATTAAACAGTGCACACTTTTGCTGCAGGAGTGCCACTGCCAGTGTGACTAGTGGTGACCAGTGCCTGACCACCAGTATATTAGTAGTATTGTATACTATCTCTTTATCAACCAGTCTATATTAGCAGCAGACACAGTACAGTGCGGTAGTTCACGGCTGTGGCTACCTCTGTGTCGGCACTCGGCAGGCAGTCCGTCCATCCATAATTGTATTATAATATATACCACCTAACCGTGGTTTTTTTTTCATTCTTTATACCGTCGTCATACTAGTTGTTGTTACGAGTATACTACTATCTCTTTATCAACCAGTGTACAGTGCGGTAGTTCACGGCTGTGGCTACCTCTGTGTCGGCACTCGGCAGGCAGTCCGTCCATCCATAATTGTATTATAATATATACCACCTAACCGTGGTTTTTTTTTCATTCTTTATACCGTCGTCATACTAGTTGTTACGAGTATACTACTATCTCTTTATCAACCAGTGTACAGTGCGGTAGTTCACGGCTGTGGCTACCTCTGTGTCGGCACTCGGCAGGCAGTCCGTCCAACCATAATTGTATTATAATATATACCACCTAACCGTGGTTTTTTTTTCATTCTTTATACCGTCGTCATACTAGTTGTTACGAGTATACTACTATCTCTTTATCAACCAGTGTACAGTGCGGTAGTTCACGGCTGTGGCTACCTCTGTGTCGGCACTCGGCAGGCAGTCCGTCCAACCATAATTGTATTATAATATATACCACCTAACCGTGGTTTTTTTTTCATTCTTTATACCGTCGTCATACTAGTTGTTACGAGTATACTACTATCTCTTTATCAACCAGTGTACAGTGCGGTAGTTCACGGCTGTGGCTACCTCTGTGTCGGCACTCGGCAGGCAGTCCGTCCAACCATAATTGTATTATAATATATACCACCTAACCGTGGTTTTTTTTTCATTCTTTATACCGTCGTCATACTAGTTGTTACGAGTATACTACTATCTCTTTATCAACCAGTGTACAGTGCGGTAGTTCACGGCTGTGGCTACCTCTGTGTCGGCACTCGGCAGGCAGTCCGTCCATCCATAATTGTATTATAATATATACCACCTAACCGTGGTTTTTTTTTCATTCTTTATACCGTCGTCATACTAGTTGTTACGAGTATACTACTATCTCTTTATCAACCAGTGTACAGTGCGGTAGTTCACGGCTGTGGCTACCTCTGTGTCGGCACTCGGCAGGCAGTCCGTCCAACCATAATTGTATTATATACCACCTAACCGTGGTTTTTTTTTCATTCTTTATACCGTCGTCATACTAGTTGTTACGAGTATACTACTATCTCTTTATCAACCAGTGTACAGTGCGGTAGTTCACGGCTGTGGCTACCTCTGTGTCGGCACTCGGCAGGCAGTCCGTCCAACCATAATTGTATTATAATATATACCACCTAACCGTGGTTTTTTTTTCATTCTTTATACCGTCGTCATACTAGTTGTTACGAGTATACTACTATCTCTTTATCAACCAGTGTACAGTGCGGTAGTTCACGGCTGTGGCTACCTCTGTGTCGGCACTCGGCAGGCAGTCCGTCCATCCATAATTGTATTATATACCACCTAACCGTGGTTTTTTTATACCACCTAACCGTGGCAGTCCGTCCATAATTGTATACTAGTATCCAATCCATCCATCTCCATTGTTTACCTGAGGTGCCTTTTAGTTCTGCCTATAAAATATGGAGAACAAAAAAGTTGAGGTTCCAAAATTAGGGAAAGATCAAGATCCACTTCCACCTCGTGCTGAAGCTGCTGCCACTAGTCATGGCCGAGACGATGAAATGCCAGCAACGTCGTCTGCCAAGGCCGATGCCCAATGTCATAGTACAGAGCATGTCAAATCCAAAACACCAAATATCAGAAAAAAAAGGACTCCAAAACCTAAAATAAAATTGTCGGAGGAGAAGCGTAAACTTGCCAATATGCCATTTACCACACGGAGTGGCAAGGAACGGCTGAGGCCCTGGCCTATGTTCATGGCTAGTGGTTCAGCTTCACATGAGGATGGAAGCACTCAGCCTCTCGCTAGAAAACTGAAAAGACTCAAGCTGGCAAAAGCACCGCAAAGAACTGTGCGTTCTTTGAAATCCCAAATCCACAAGGAGAGTCCAATTGTGTCGTTTGCGATGCCTGACCTTCCCAACACTGGACGTGAAGAGCATGCGCCTTCCACTATTTGCATGCCCCCTGCAAGTGCTGGAAGGAGCACCCGCAGTCCAGTTCCTGATAGTCAGATTGAAGATGTCAGTGTTGAAGTACACCAGGATGAGGAGGATATGGGTGTTGCTGGCGCTGGGGAGGAAATTGACCAGGAGGATTCTGATGGTGAGGTGGTTTGTTTAAGTCAGGCACCCGGGGAGACACCTGTTGTCCGTGGGAGGAATATGGCCGTTGACATGCCAGGTGAAAATACCAAAAAAATCAGCTCTTCGGTGTGGAGGTATTTCACCAGAAATGCGGACAACAGGTGTCAAGCCGTGTGTTCCCTTTGTCAAGCTGTAATAAGTAGGGGTAAGGACGTTAACCACCTCGGAACATCCTCCCTTATACGTCACCTGCAGCGCATTCATAATAAGTCAGTGACAAGTTCAAAAACTTTGGGTGACAGCGGAAGCAGTCCACTGACCAGTAAATCCCTTCCTCTTGTAACCAAGCTCACGCAAACCACCCCACCAACTCCCTCAGTGTCAATTTCCTCCTTCCCCAGGAATGCCAATAGTCCTGCAGGCCATGTCACTGGCAAGTCTGACGAGTCCTCTCCTGCCTGGGATTCCTCCGATGCATCCTTGCGTGTAACGCCTACTGCTGCTGGCGCTGCTGTTGTTGCCGCTGGGAGTCGATGGTCATCCCAGAGGGGAAGTCGTAAGCCCACTTGTACTACTTCCAGTAAGCAATTGACTGTTCAACAGTCCTTTGCGAGGAAGATGAAATATCACAGCAGTCATCCTACTGCAAAGCGGATAACTGAGTCCTTGACAACTATGTTGGTGTTAGACGTGCGTCCGGTATCCGCCGTTAGTTCACAGGGAACTAGACAATTTATTGAGGCAGTGTGCCCCCGTTACCAAATACCATCTAGGTTCCACTTCTCTAGGCAGGCGATACCGAGAATGTACACGGACGTCAGAAAAAGACTCACCAGTGTCCTAAAAAATGCAGTTGTACCCAATGTCCACTTAACCACGGACATGTGGACAAGTGGAGCAGGGCAGGGTCAGGACTATATGACTGTGACAGCCCACTGGGTAGATGTATGGACTCCCGCCGCAAGAACAGCAGCGGCGGCACCAGTAGCAGCATCTCGCAAACGCCAACTCTTTCCTAGGCAGGCTACGCTTTGTATCACCGCTTTCCAGAATACGCACACAGCTGAAAACCTCTTACGGCAACTGAGGAAGATCATCGCGGAATGGCTTACCCCAATTGGACTCTCCTGTGGATTTGTGGCATCGGACAACGCCAGCAATATTGTGTGTGCATTAAATATGGGCAAATTCCAGCACGTCCCATGTTTTGCACATACCTTGAATTTGGTGGTGCAGAATTTTTTTAAAAACGACAGGGGCGTGCAAGAGATGCTGTCGGTGGCCAGAAAAATTGCGGGACACTTTCGGCGTACAGGCACCACGTACAGAAGACTGGAGCACCACCAAAAACTACTGAACCTGCCCTGCCATCATCTGAAGCAAGAAGTGGTAACGAGGTGGAATTCAACCCTCTATATGCTTCAGAGGTTGGAGGAGCAGCAAAAGGCCATTCAAGCCTATACAATTGAGCACGATATAGGAGATGGAATGCACCTGTCTCAAGTGCAGTGGAGAATGATTTCAACGTTGTGCAAGGTTCTGATGCCCTTTGAACTTGCCACACGTGAAGTCAGTTCAGACACTGCCAGCCTGAGTCAGGTCATTCCCCTCATCAGGCTTTTGCAGAAGAAGCTGGAGGCATTGAAGAAGGAGCTAACACGGAGCGATTCCGCTAGGCATGTGGGACTTGTGGATGCAGCCCTTAATTCGCTTAACAAGGATTCACGGGTGGTCAATCTGTTGAAATCAGAGCACTACATTTTGGCCACCGTGCTCGATCCTAGACTTAAAGCCTACCTTGGATCTCTCTTTCCGGCAGACACAGGTCTGCTGGGGTTGAAAGACCTGCTGGTGACAAAATTGTCAAGTCAAGCGGAACGCGACCTGTCAACATCTCCTCCTTCACATTCTCCCAAAACTGGGGGTGCGAGGAAAAGGCTCAGAATTCCGAGCCCACCCGCTGGCGGTGATGCAGGGCAGTCTGGAGCGACTGCTGATGCTGACATCTGGTCCGGACTGAAGGACCTGACAACGATTACGGACATGTCGTCTACTGTCACTGCATATGATTCTCTCAACATTGATAGAATGGTGGAGGATTATATGAGTGACCGCATCCAAGTAGGCACGTCACACAGTCCGTACTTATACTGGCAGGAAAAAGAGGCAATTTGGAGGCCCTTGCACAAACTGGCTTTATTCTACCTAAGTTGCCCTCCCACAAGTGTGTACTCCGAAAGAGTGTTTAGTGCCGCCGCTCACCTTGTCAGCAATCGGCGTACGAGGTTACATCCAGAAAATGTGGAGAAGATGATGTTCATTAAAATGAATTATAATCAATTCCTCCGCGGAGACATTGACCAGCAGCAATTGCCTCCACAAAGTACACAGGGAGCTGAGATGGTGGATTCCAGTGGGGACGAATTGATAATCTGTGAGGAGGGGGATGTACACGGTGATATATCGGAGGGTGAAGATGAGGTGGACATCTTGCCTCTGTAGAGCCAGTTTGTGCAAGGAGAGATTAATTGCTTCTTTTTTGGGGGGGGTCCAAACCAACCCGTCATATCAGTCACAGTCGTGTGGCAGACCCTGTCACTGAAATGATGGGTTGGTTAAAGTGTGCATGTCCTGTTTTGTTTATACAACATAAGGGTGGGTGGGAGGGCCCAAGGATAATTCCATCTTGCACCTCTTTTTTCTTTTCTTTTTCTTTGCATCATGTGCTGATTGGGGAGGGTTTTTTGGAAGGGACATCCTGCGTGACACTGCAGTGCCACTCCTAGATCGGCCCGGTGTTTGTGTCGGCCACTAGGGTCGCTAATCTTACTCACACAGCTACCTCATTGCGCCTCTTTTTTTCTTTGCGTCATGTGCTGTTTGGGGAGGGTTTTTTGGAAGGGACATCCTGCGTGACACTGCAGTGCCACTCCTAGATGTGCCCGGTGTTTGTGTCGGCCACTAGGGTCGCTAATCTTACTCACACAGCTACCTCATTGCGCCTCTTTTTTTCTTTGCGTCATGTGCTGTTTGGGGAGGGTTTTTTGGAAGGGACATCCTGCGTGACACTGCAGTGCCACTCCTAGATGTGCCCGGTGTTTGTGTCGGCCACTAGGGTCGCTAATCTTACTCACACAGTCAGCTACCTCATTGCGCCTCTTTTTTTCTTTGCGTCATGTGCTGTTTGGGGAGGGTTTTTTGGAAGGGCCATCCTGCGTGACACTGCAGTGCCACTCCTAGATGGGCCCGGTGTTTGTGTCGGCCACTAGGGTCGCTAATCTTACTCACACAGCTACCTCATTGCGCCTCTTTTTTTCTTTGCGTCATGTGCTGTTTGGGGAGGGTTTTTTGGAAGGGACATCCTGCGTGACACTGCAGTGCCACTCCTAGATGGGCCCGGTGTTTGTGTCGGCCACTAGGGTCGCTTATCTTACTCACACAGCGACCTCGGTGCAAATTTTAGGACTAAAAATAATATTGTGAGGTGTGAGGTATTCAGAATAGACTGAAAATGAGTGTAAATTATGGTTTTTGAGGTTAATAATACTTTGGGATCAAAATGACCCCCAAATTCTATGATTTAAGCTGTTTTTTAGTGTTTTTGGAAAAAAACACCCGAATCCAAAACACACCCGAATCCGACAAAAATAATTCGGTGAGGTTTTGCCAAAACGCGTTCGAACCCAAAACACGGCCGCGGAACCGAACCCAAAACCAAAACACAAAACCCGAAAAATTTCAGGCGCTCATCTCTACATTCTATACCTGTGGTGCATTTTAGTTTTGCAGTTTGCTGACACAGTGACCACCAGTACATATAGCAGTACGGTACGGAAGGCCACTGCTGTACCTACCTCTGTGTCGTCAAGTATACTATCCATCTAGATTCTATACTTGTGGTGCATTTTAGTTTTGCAGTTTGCTGACAGTGACCACCAGTATATATAGCAGTACGGTACGGTAGGCCACTGCTGTACCTACCTCTGTGTCGTCAAGTATACTATCCATCTACATTCTATACCTGTGGTGCATTTCAGTTGTGCGCAGTATATATAGTAGTAGGCCATTGCATTGATACTGGCATATAATTCCACACATTAAAAAATGGAGAACAAAAATGTGGAGGTTAAAATAGGGAAAGATCAAGATCCACTTCCACCTCGTGCTGAAGCTGCTGCCACTAGTCATGGCCGAGACGATTAAATGCCATCATCGTCGTCTGCCAAGGCCGATGCCCAATGTCATAGTAGAGAGCATGTAAAATCCAAAAAGCAAAAGTTCAGTAAAATGACCCATAAATCAAAATTGAAAGCGTCTGATGAGAAGCATAAACTTGCCAATATGCCATTTACGACACGGAGTGGCAAGGAACGGCTGAGGCCCTGGCCTATGTTCATGGCCAGTGGTTCAGATTCACATGAGGATGGAAGCACTCATCCTCTCGCTAGAAAAATAAAAAGACTTAAGCTGGCAAAAGCACAGCAAAGAACTGTGCATTCTTCTAAATCACAAATCCCCAAGGAGAGTCCAATTGTGTCGGTTGCGATGCCTGACCTTCCCAACACTGGACGGGAAGAGCTTGCGCCTTCCACCATTTGCATGCCCCCTGCAAGTGCTGGAAGGAGCACCCGCAGTCCAGTTCCTGATAGTCAAATTGAAGATGTCACTGTTGAAGTACACCAGGATGAGGATATGGGTGTTGCTGGCGCTGGGGAGGAAATTGACAAGGAGGATTCTGATGGTGAGGTGGTTTGTTTAAGTCAGGCACCCGGGGAGACACCTGTTGTCCGTGGGACGAATATGGCCATTGACATGCCTGGTCAAAATCCCAAAAAAATCAGCTCTTCGGTGTGGAATTATTTCAACACAAATGCGGACAACAGGTGTCAAGCCGTGTGTTGCCTTTGTCAAGCTGTAATAAGTAGGGGTAAGGACGTTAACCACCTCGGAACATCCTCCCTTATACGTCACCTGCTGCGCATTCATCATAAGTCAGTGACAAGTTCAAAAACTTTGGATGACAGCGGAAGCAGTCCACTGACCACTAAATCCCTTTCTCTTGTAACCAAGCTCCTGCAAACCACACCACCAACTCCCTCAGTGTCAATTTCCACCTTACACAGGAAAGCCAATAGTCCTGCAGGCCATGTCACTGGCAAGTCTGACGAGTCCTCTCCTAACTGGGATTCCTCCGATGCATCCTTGAGTGTAACGCCTACTGCTGCTGGCGCTGCTGTTGTTGCTGCTGGGAGTCGATCGTCATCCCAGAGGGGAAGTCGGAAGACCACTTGTACTACTTCCAGTAAGCAATTGACTGTCCAACAGTCCTTTTGCGAGGAAGATGAAATATCACAGCAGTCATCCTGCTGCAAAGCAGATAACTCAGGCCTTGGCTGCCTGGGCGGTGAGAAACGTGGTTCCGGTATCCACCGTTAATTCAGAGGCAACTAGAGACTTGATTGAGGTACTGTGTCCCCGGTACCAAATGCCATCTAGGTTCCATTTCTCTAGGCAGGCGATACCGAAAATGTACACAGACCTCAGAAAAAGAGTCACCAGTTTTCTAAAAAATGCAGTTGTACCCAATGTCCACTTAACCACGGACATGTGGACAAGTGGAGCAGGGCAGACTCAGGACTATATGACTGTGACAGCCCACTGGGTAGATGTATTGCCTCCCGCAGCAAGAACAGCAGCGGCGGCACCAGTAGCAGCATCTCGCAAACGCCAACTCGTTCCTAGGCAGGCTACGCTTTGTATCACCGCTTTCCAGAAGAGGCACACAGCTGACAACCTCTTACGGAAACTGAGGTAGATCATCGCACAATGGCTTACCCCAATTGGATTCTCCTGGGGATTTGTGACATCGGACAATGCCAGCAATATTGTGCGTGCATTACATCTGGGCAAATTCCAGCACATCCCATGTTTTGCACATACATTGAATTTGGTGGTGCAGAATTATTTAAAAAACGACAGGGACGTGCAAGAGATGCTGTCGGTGGCCCGAAGAATTGCGGGCCACTTTCGGCATTCAGCCACCGCGTGCCGAAGACTGGAGCACCACCAAACATTCCTGAACCTGCCCTGCCATCATCTGAAGCAAAAGGTGGTAACGAGGTGGAATTCAACCCTCTATATGCTTCAGATGATGGAGGAGCAGCAAAAGGCCATTCAAGCCTATACATCTGCCCACGATATAGGCAAAGGAGGGGGAATGCACCTGACTCAAGCGCAGTGGAGAATGATTTCAACGTTGTGCAAGGGTCTGCAACCCTTTGAACTTGCCACACGTGAAGCCAGACACTGCCAGCCTGAGTCAGGTCATTCCCCTCATCAGGCTTTTGCAGAAGAAGCTGGAGACATTGAAGGAGGAGCTATAACAGAGCGATTCCGCTAGGCATGTGGGACTTGTGGATGGAACCCTTAATTCGCTTAACCAGGATTCACGGGTGGTCAATCTGTTGAAATCAGAGCACTACATTTTGGCCACCGTGCTCGATCCTAGATTTAAAACCTACGTTGTATCTCTCTTTTCGTCAGACACAAGTCTGCAGAGGTTCAAAGACCTGCTGGTGAGAAAATTGTCACATCAAGCGGAACGTGACCCGTCAACATCTCCTCCTTCACATTCTCCCGCAACTGGGGGTGCGAGGAAAAGGCTAAGAATTCCGAGCCCACCCGCTGGCGGTGATGCAGGGCAGTCTGGAGCAAGTGCTGACATCTGGTCCGGACTGAAGGACCTGCCAACGATTACTGAAATGTCGTCTACTGTCACTGCATATGATTCTCTCACCATTGAAAGAATGGTGGAGGATTATATGAGTGACCGCATCCAAGTAGGCACGTCAGACAGTCCGTACGTATACTGGCAGGAAAAAGAGGCAATTTGGAGGCCCTTGCACAAACTGGCTTTATTCTACCTAAGTTGCCCTCCCTCCAGTGTGTACTCCGAAAGAGTGTTTAGTGCAGCCGCTCACCTTGTCAGCAATCGGCGTACGAGGTTACTTCCAGAAAATGTGGAGAAGATGATGTTCATTAAAATGAATTATAATCAATTCCTCCGTGGAGACATTCACCAGCAGCAATTGCCTCCAGAAAGTACACAGGGACCTGAGATGGTGGATTCCAGTGGGGACGAATTAATAATCTGTGAGGAGGGGGATGTACACAGTTAAAGGGGTGAGGAATCGGAGGATTATGATGAGGTGGACATCTTGCCTCTGTAGAGCCAGTTTGTGCAAGGAGAGATTGATTGCTTCTTTTTTTGGTGGGGGCCCAAACCAACCAGTCATTTCAGTCACAGTCGTGTGTCAGACCCTGTCGCTGAAATGATGGGTTCGTTAAAGTGTGCATGTCCTGTATATACAACATAAGGGTGGGTGGGAGGGTCCAAGGACAATTCCATCTTGCACCTCTTTTTTCTTTTATTTTTCTTTGCATCATGTGCTGTTTGGGGACAATTTTTTTGAAGTGCCATCCTGTCTGACACTGCAGTGCCACTCCTAGATGGGCCAAGTGTTTGTGTCGGCCACTTGTGTCGCTTAGCTTAGTCACACAGCAACCTTGGTGCGCCTCTTTTTTTCTTTGCATCATGTGCTGTTTGGGGACAATTTTTTTGAAGTGCCATCCTGCCTGACACTGCAGTGCCACTCCTAGATGGGCCAGGTGTTTGTGTCGGCTACTTGTGTCGCTTAGCTTAGTCACACAGCGACCTTGGTGCGCCTCTTTTTTTCTTTGCATCATGTGCTGTTTGGGGACTATTTTTTTGAAGTGCCATCCTGTCTGACACTGCAATGCCACTCCTAGATGGGCCAGGTGTTTGTGTCGGCTACTTGTGTCGCTTAGCTTAGTCACACAGCTACCTCATTGCGCCTCTTTTTTTCTTTGCATCATGTGCTGTTTGGGGACAATTTTTTTAATATGCCATCATGTCTGACACTGCAGTGCCACTCCTAGATGGGCCAGGTGTTTGTGTCGGCCACTTGGGTCGCTTAGCTTAGTCACACAGCTACCTCATTGCGCCTTTTTTTCTTTGCATCATGTGCTGTTTGGGGACAATTTTTTTAATCTGCCATCCTGTCTGACACTGCAGTGCCACTCCTAGATGGGCCAGGTGTTTGTGTCGGCCACTTGGGTCGCTTAGCTTAGTCACACAGCGACCTTGGTGCGCCTCTTTTTTTCTTTGCATCATGTGCTGTTTGGGGACAATTTTTTTGAAGTGCCATCCTGCCTGATACTGCAGTGCCACTCCTAGATGGGCCAGCTGTTTGTGTCGGCCACTTGTGTTGCTTAGCTTAGTCACACAGCGACCTTGGTGCGCCTCTTTTTTTCTTTGCATCATGTGCTGTTTGGGGACAATTTTTTTGAAGTGCCATCCTGCCTGACACTGCAGTGCCACTCCTAGATGGGCCAGGTGTTTGTGTCGGCCACTTGTGTCGCTTAGCTTAGCCATCCAGCGACCTCGGTGCAAATTTTAGGACTAAAAATAATATTGTGAGGTGTGAGGTGTTCAGAATAGACTGAAAATGAGTGTAAATTATGGTTATTGAGGTTAATAATACTATGGGATCAAAATGACCCCCAAATTCTATGATTTAAGCTGTTTTTAAGGGTTTTTTGTAAAAAAAAAACCGAATCCAAAACACACCCGAATCCGACAAAAAAATTTCAGGGAGGTTTTGCCAAAACGCGTCCGAATCCAAAACACTGCCGCGGAACCGAATCCAAAACCAAAACACAAAACCCGAAAAATGTCCGGTGCACATCACTAATTTTAACCTCATCGGTCCACAGAACTTTATTCCAAAATGCATCAGGCTTGTCTTTATGTTCATTTGCAAACTTCAAACGCTGATTTTTGTGGTGAGGACGTAGAAGAGGTTTTCTTCTGATGACTCTTCAATGAAGACCATATTTGTACAAGTATCTCTTTATAGTGGAATAGTGTGCCACAACTCCAGTGTCTGCCAGATCTTCCTGGAGGGATCGTGCAGTCAAACGTGGATTTTGACTTGCTTTTTTCACAATCCTGCGAGCTGTTATTGATATTTTTCTTGGTCTTCCAGATCTTGCTTTAACTTCCATTGTTCCTGATGACTGCCATTTCTTAATTACATTCCGAACAGAGGATATGGGCATCTGATAACGCTTTGCTATCTTCTTATAGCCTTCTCCTACTTTGTGAGCGTCAACTATTCTCAGTTTCAGTGTTCTACACAACTGCTTAGAGGAACCCATGGTGCTGATTGTTGGAGCAAGGTCAGATGAGTCTGGGCTTTTAAAACCTTTGAGATTGACATCACCTGGTCTTTCCAGACGATGATTGAGAACAATCCATGACACTGTCAGGTCTCAGCTGTCCAAAGGGGGCAGTACAAGGTATTAACTCTGCAGGGTGCCCAAACTTTTGCAGATGCCATTTTTTGTTTTCTGTTATTTTGATAGTGTAAATGATGGAAATAAAATCAAACTTTTTTGACATGTTATAAGAATGTCTAATCTGTAATTTGATGCCTTTTGGAGATTTTTCCATCTTTCCATGGCTTCTTTTTGCACATTAAAATGAATTTTTGCCTGGGGTGCCCAAACTTTCGATCCCCACTGTATCCTGATTTGGCTGACTCTCCAGGCTTACCTGCCGTTTTCCCTGCTGAACATAGGTGTGCGCAGGGGGGGTGCCTGGTGCGCACAGGCACCCCCTAATGTCTGGCACCCCAATCTCAGATGCAGCGATCGCCGAACAGGCTTATTACTGTCCCTTCTGCGCTGCACCCTGTCAGGATGCCACTGCCACCGGCTTTCAAACTCCTGGCTCCACCTCCATGTACAAAAACAGTGTGATGTGATTACGTCATGCTGCTCGCACGCACACCTGCCACACGCCCACCTCTCTCCTTCTATGCTATGCCAATGCCAGCCACTGATGAGGAGCAGCATGCAGCCAGAGTTCCTCTTAGGAAGACAAATTCAATACTGGCAGACGGTCAGCAGCAGCATTGACACGTCACTTGTTTTTCCAGCAGCAGCAGCAGTACTAGTCTGCGACTGTCAGTGTCAGTGAGTGACTGACTTGTAAGTAAGCTGCTGCAGCTTGCAGGGGAAAGAGAGGGGGAGCCAGACCAGGCTGAGGAGGAGCACTGTAATTGCAGTGAGTGCCATCAGGGGTGTTTATTTGGTGCACACCACAACATCTGACAATGTATCTGCTTTATTAGGATTGGTACAAGGGTAGATATTTTATATTGCGTTGACCGTCAATAGATGGTGCTAGACACACCCCTCCAACGGTGCACCCCCTAATAAAATGTGCTGCGCACGCCTATGCTGCTGAACGATCACTACCAGTTCCAGGTGCTACCCTTCGATCTGTCCGCAGCTAAGAGGGTGTTTACAAAGGTGATGGCGGAGATAATGTTCCAACTCCGGGTCCAGGGGGTCACTATTGTCCCTTATCCTTATGATCACTTGATAAAAGCGAGATCCAGGGAGCTTTTATTGCTCCATATAGACGACACTATTCAACTTCTACCACACTGGGTGGATCCTCAATTTATAGATGTCCCACCTGGAGCCAACTCAGCGGCTTCTGTTCCTGGGAATGTTTCTGGATACTGTGGATCAGAAAGTGTTCCTCCCAGAGGACAAAGCGAGAACACTCCCGGATATGATCCGAATGGTTCTGCGGCCTTCTCGAATATCCATCCATCTTTGCATAAGGTTGTTGGGGAAAATGGTAGCCTCATACGAGGTGATCCAGTACGGAAGCTTCCATGCCAGAACATTTCAATTGGATCTCCTGAGCAAGTGGTCCAGATCACATTTTCAGATGCATTGGATAATACGGCTGTCACCTCAGGCCAGGATTTCCCTCCTGTGGTGGCTACAGTCCTTAAACCTACTGGAAGGTTGAAGTTTTGGGATTCAGGATTGGATCTTCCTCATGACAAATGCGAGTCTGAGAGGATGGGGAGCTTTCAATCAGGGGGCTCAGTTCTAGGGCAGGTGGTCAGCTCATGAAGCCCTACTTCCGATCAACATTCTGGAACTTCAGGCGATCTACAATGCTCTGTTTCAGGCCTCTCCTCTAATCAAGGATCACGCGATCCAAGTACAATCGGACAACGCCACGGTGGTGCCATACATAAATCGACCAGGAGGGACAAAAAACAGGGCCTGCATGCGAGAAGTGTCAAAGATACTCCTCTGGGCAGAAGGAAATGCAAAAGCAATATCCGCAATCTTCATTCCGGGAGTGGACAACTGGGAAGCGGACTTCCTGAGTCATCACGACCTCCACCCGGGAGAGTGGGGCCTCCACCATCAGGTGTTTCAGCAGATCATCGACCAGTGTGGCTGCCCACAAATAGACATGATGGCTTCTCGACTCAACAAGAAACTTTGCTGGTATTGCTCACGAACCAGAGACCCTTAAGCGAGGGCACTAGATGCACTGACGTCGCCTTGGCCTTACCGGCTGGTCTACCTGTTTCCTCCGATTCCATTGATTCCAAGGGTGCTAAAGCGAATCAGGAATCAAAGAGTCCAGGCAATTCTGATTGCCCCGGATTGGCCTCGGAGGGTGTGGTATGCAGATTTTTTGGACATGTCCGTTGAAGATCCGTGGCCTCTGTCAATGAGAAGAGATCTTCTTCTACAAGGCCCGTTCATCTACCCGGACTTATGGCGACTTCGTTTGATGGCACGGAGGCTGAGCAGAACATCCTAGCTCACAAAGAGGGTCATTCCAACCTGATCGCACGCTGCCGTTTTTCGCAGTGCAGCAATCAGGTCACTACTGCTCATGCGTATGCATCACAATTCACAGGCACGTCGTACGGGTACAAAGCGGATCGTTGTGCGATGGATTTAACGAAGAATCCATTCGCACGGGCGATTGCAAGGAGATTGACAGGAAGAAGGCGTTTGTGGGTGTCAACTGACCGTTTTCTAGGAATTTTTGGAAAAATGCAGGCGTGTCCAAGCATTTGCAGGGCAGGTGTTTGACGTCAATTCCGGGAATTGACAGGCTGAAGTGATCGCAAGGGCTGAGTAAGTTCTGAGCTACTCATAAACTGCACAAACTATTTTTGTACCGCTCGGCTGAAAAAGCGATCGCACCCTTGCACAGCAAATATACACTCCCCTGTGGGCGGCAACTATGCGCTCGCACAGCTGCAAAAAGTAGCTTGCGATCGATCAACTAGGAATGACCCCCAAAGGCCTTTCCAAAAAGGTTATTGCTACCATGGTTCAGGCCAGAATACCTGTGACGTCAAAACACTATCATTAAATCTGGAGAAGATATGTCTCTTGGTGAAAGGAACGCAGGTATCCGCCTGCTGAGTTCCACTTGGGACATTTCTTACGTTTTCTGCAGGCTGGTGTGGATAAGGGCTTACATCTGGGTTCCATTAAGGTCCAGATTTCAGCTCTCTCAGTTTTCTTCCAGAAGAAATTGGCAGTGTTGCCAGAAGTTCAGACCTTCTTGCAAGGGATACGTTACTGTTAGGATCTCCTGCTCTGTGCTGCCACGTCGCCATGGCAACCGGGAGGCAAGTGTTAGCGAAGTAACCTGAGCGCAGCTGATACTCCGGTCCGGGTTTTTACTGTGTAGTGGTTACAGGCTCTGTGCACGGCAGGGAATCCGGCGCTGGTTTTGTGCTCACAGTCTGTGAGGTCTGAGTGGGGCGTGGACAGCACCTGCTATATAAACCATCCTCTCAGGCTAGGCAAATGCTGCTGAATCTTTGTTTGTTAGTCAGTTCCAGAGAGTTAGCTAGTACTGTGTGACTTTGTATTTACTTGTTGCTTACTGCGAATAGGCCTTGGGATTCGGTACTTCATTCTGCCAATCCGGACCTAGCAGTAAGACTGGAGTCAGTTGTTTGACCTGCTGGGGTTCTTTTGCTATTCTGTGAACCCAGCAGGTTTGCGGCTGTACTCTCAGACCTGCTTGCTTAATCCTCCCTCACTGTGCAGGGCATACAGGTGTCAGTTTAGTGGCAGTAAGGTGAACCTGTGCCCTGCAAGTGGGGGTTAGGATTGTGGATACTCTCCTTGTGTCTATATTTCTATCTCTGACCAAGGAGTTTATTCCCACACCCGTTGGTAACCCTTTGGGGTTTTTTCTGTTGCTCTTAGCAACATCATTTCAGGTGCTCCACATGTTAAATCACTACACATCGCTTCATTGTCCGCTCTATTCCATCTGAGCATTCCTGACACTAGGGAGACACCCAATTCCTGAGCCTTTGGGCTTCTCCGTTCACTTTGTGTTTATTAGTTATTCCATCACCTCCTGTGTATGTTATGTTATACTGTCTGTGAGTTCGTTTGCTTCGCTTCCCTCTCTGTTCATACACCAGTATACTCCTGTTAGCACTGGTGTGCGTAACATATTCAGCAGCCTTACTCCTGTTGAAATTTTGTGGGAATATGGAGCATACCCCTCAAAATACTTTGCAACAGGTGGTCGATCAGGTGCAGGTCCTGACTCGACAATTTAATGAGATGTCCATTAAAATGAACACCCCGCAGGCCGCTAGCGGAGCTCCCGCAGCAGCAGCGGCAAGTTCAGGGGTTAAGGAGCCGAAAGTAAATCTCCCGGATCGTTTTTCTGGAGATCGCTCGCAGTTCTTTTGTTTCATGGAGAGCTGTAAGCTATATTTCAGGCTTAGGCCCCAGTCTTCTGGGTCGGAGATTCAGCGGGTGGGCATGGTGATTTCCTTGCTACAAGAAGACCAACAGGTCTGGGCATATGGGTTACAGCCTGACTGTCCGTCGCTTAAAAGTGTTGATGCTTTTTTTACGGCACTGGGCATTTTGTATGATGACCCTGACAAGATGGCTTCAGCCGAGGCTCAGATTACGGTTCTTAAGCAAGGGCGACGGCCAGCTGAGGTTTATAGTACGGAGTTTCGGAGGTTGGCTCATGATACCCAGTGGAATGACCCAGCCCTGAGAAACCAGTACCGAAGGGGCCTTTCTGACCAGATAAAGGACCAACTGGTACAATATCCCTCGCCTGATAGCTTAGATCAGCTCATGCAGTTATCCATCCGGGTGGATAGACGGCTGAGAGAGCGTAGGCTTGAAAGGGAGACCGCAGTTTCCTTTTTTCCCAAGGGAACCTCAGACTCTGAGGAATATTCCGAGGAGCCTATGCAGATTGGGGCTACCCGCCTCTCCTCGCGTGAGAAGACACGGAGGAGACAGCAGGGTTTGTGTTTGTACTGTGGGAATAAAGGTCATGTTGTAGTATCATGCCCAGAAAAACCGGAAAACTTCAGGGCCTGAGGGTGATGGGAAATATCCTGTCAGGCCAGAAGTCAGAATTTCCTAAAAAGACTTTTCTCATTCCGGTGACTTTGGAGATCCTCGGTCAAACTGTCAAGACTGAGGCCTTTGTTGACAGTGGGGCCGATGGGGTTTTCACGGACCGTCAATTCGCCCTGGAACACTCTGTTCCCTCAGTACCTTTGGCATCAGAGATTGAGATCTGTGGGTTAAACGGGGAACCATTGTCCCAGGGTAAAATTACCTCCTGCACCAGCCAAATTCCTTTGTTTATTGGAGCCACACACTCTGAAAAATTGTCTTTTTATGTGACTGTCTGTTCTTTTGCCCCATTGGTTTTGGGGTTACCCTGGTTAAGGGCCCATAACCCTCAATTTAACTGGGTCTCTGGGGAGATTCTTAGTTGGGGTAGTGATTGTTTCAGGAGTTGCTTGAGCCTTCCAGTCAGTTTACCAGGATTGCCAGGATGTTATGCAGATTTTGCGGATGTGTTCTCCAAAAAAGTTGCGGAGGTACTACCTCCCCATCGCCCCTATGACTGTGCCATTGATTTGTTGCCGGATGCTAAGCTTCCCAAGAGCAGGTTGTACTCCCTGTCACGTCCTGAGACTCAGGCTATGGCAGAGTACATTCAGGAGAACTTGGCTAAGGGATTTATCAGACCCTCACAGTCCCCAGTTGGGTCGGGGTTATTTTTCGTGGGTAAAAAGGACGGTTCGTTGTGACCCTGCATCGACTTCAGGGAATTGAACCGTATCACGATTAAAAACTCGTACCCACTGCCTCTCATTTCGGTTTTGTTTGACCAGCTTCGTACTGCCACCATTTTTTCTAAGATTGACCTACGCGGTGCTTACAATCTAATCCGAATAAGAGAGGGGGATGAATGGAAGACTGCCTTTAATACCCACTCAGGGCATTATGAATATTTGGTGATGCCTTTTGGGCTCTCTAATGCCCCGGCAGTCTTCCAGGAATTCATGAACAATGTGCTCAGGGAATATTTGGATAGATTCTTAGTTGTTTATCTAGATGACATCCTAATCTTCTCTCATTCCCTGGAGGAACATCGGAAGCATGTACGCTTAGTCCTCCAGAAACTCAGAGACCACCAGCTTGGGGCGAAGCTGGAGAAGTGCGAGTTTGAAGTCCAGCAAATCGCATTTCTAGGGTATATTATCTCCTCAGAAGGTTTCCAAATGGAGGGTTCTAAGGTACAGGCAGTCCTGGATTGGGTGCAGCCCACTAGTTTGAAGGCGCTTCAGCGTTTTCTGGGCTTTGCAAATTTTTATAGACGGTTTATCGCTGGATTTTCGTCTATAGTGGCCCCCTTGGTGGCACTCACTAAGAAAGGGGCGGATGTTGCTCACTGGTCTTGTGAGGCCAAAGCGGCCTTTGCCCGTCTCAAAAGGGCATTTGTCTCGGCCAAGGTGCTGCGACACCCAGATCCAGAGCGTCCTTTTGTGGTAGAAGTGGATGCCTCTGAGATAGGTATTGGGGCAGTGCTCTCTCAGATGGGGGTGTCTGATAATCGCCTTCATCCCTGTGCTTACTTTTCCCGTAAGTTTTCGTCTGCCGAGATGAATTATGATGTGGGTAACCAGGAATTGTTGGCTATAAAGGATGCACTCGGGGAGTGGAGACACTGGCTTGAGGGGGCTAAGTTTGTGGTCTCAATTCTCACCGACCATAAGAATCTGGCATATTTAGAGTCAGTGAAGCGGCTCAATGCCAGGCAGGCACGATGGGCTTTGTTTTTTGCTCGCTTTAATTTTTTGATAACATATCGCCCTGGGTCAAAAAACATCAAGGCTGATGCGCTCTCGCAGAGTTTTGCTCCAGTTCAAGAGACCACCGAGGAGCCATTGCCCATTGTGTCCCCATCATGATTTAAAGTGGGCATTACCCAGGACCTCTTGTCATTAGTCCTTAGAGCACAGGAGCAGGCTCCTCCAGACCTTCCGGTAGGTCTCTTGTTTGTGCCTCCTAGGTTAAGACAGCGAGTGTTCCTGGAATTCCATGCCAAGAGGTCGGCAGGGCATCCGGGTATTGCCAGAACTCGGGAGTTGCTGTCAAGGGCGGTGTGGTGGCCCTCGGTGGCTAGGGATGTGGATCAGTGGGTTCGGGCATGTGACGTTTGTGCCTGAAATAAAACTCCTAGAGGGGTTCCTGTCGGCCCATTACATCCACTCTCTATTCCGTCTAAGCCATGGATCCACATTTCCATGGATTTTGTGGTGGACTTGCCCAAATCCTCGGGGATGACAGCCATTTGGATTGTCGTTGACAGGTTTTCGAAGATGGCGCATTTCGTTCCACTGGTTGGGTTGCTATCGGCCAGACGCCTGTCTGAGTTATTTATGCAGCATGTTGTGCGCCTCCACGGGTTGCCACTTGATGTGGTCTCTGACCGTGGATCCCAGTTTGTGGCCAAATTCTGGAGGGCATTTTGTTCTGATCTCCAGATTTCTGAGAGCTTGTCGTCAGGCTACCATCCACAGTCTAATGGGCAGACTGAGAGGGTGAACCAGTCCTTGGAGCAGTTCCTCAGTTGTTATGTCTCCAAGTGTCATACTGACTGGGTTGCTCATCTGTCCATGGCGGAGTTTGCCTATAACAACGCGGCTCACTCTCCTACAGGGATCTCTCCCTTCCTTTGTGTGTATGGGCATCATCCTAAGGCCAATTCTTTTGACCCCCTGGATTCCACGTCTGGTGGTTCCTCTGTTGTTTCGGTCCTTAGGGGTATTTGGAGGAAAGTGAAGAAAGCCCTTGTGTCTGTGTCATTAGTGACCAAAAGGGTTTTTGATAAGCGGAGAAGACCCTGCAGCTTCAAATTAGGAGACTTCGTCTGGTTGTCCACCAAGAATTTGAAGTTGAGACAGCCATCTCATAAGTTTGGCCCCCGGTTCATCGGCCCTTATAAGATCACCAGGGTTATCAATCCGGTGGCATTTCAGTTAGATCTGCCCCGTTCATTGGGTATCAATAAAACATTTCATTGTTCCCTTTTAAAACTGGCAGTTAGTAATCCTTCTTCCAGTGGAAGACCTTCTCCTCTTCTGATACGGGGTCAGAGGGAGTTTGTGGTTGAAAGGGTTCTTGACTCCAAGATGGTTCGGGGTCGGCTGTCATTTTTGGTGCACTGGAAGGGGTATGGCCCGGAGGAGCGGTCGTGGGTGCGCAGTTGTGATCTTCATGCCCCCAGACTGATACGCTCTTTCTTCTCGCAGTTCCCCGATAAACCCGGTGGTAGGGGTTCTTTGACCCCTCGTCAGAGGGGGGGTACTGTTAGGATCTCCTGCTCTGTGCTGCCACGTCGCCATGGCAACCGGGAGGCAAGTGTTAGCGAAGTAACCTGAGCGCAGCTGATACTCCGGTCCGGGTTTTTACTGTGTAGTGGTTACAGGCTCTGTGCACGGCAGGGAATCCGGCGCTGGTTTTGTGCTCACAGTCTGTGAGGTCTGAGTGGGGCGTGGACAGCACCTGCTATATAAACCATCCTCTCAGGCTAGGCAAATGCTGCTGAATCTTTGTTTGTTAGTCAGTTCCAGAGAGTTAGCTAGTACTGTGTGACTTTGTATTTACTTGTTGCTTACTGCAAATAGGCCTTGGGATTCGGTACTTCATTCTGCCAATCTGGACCTAGCAGTAAGACTGGAGTCAGTTGTTTGACCTGCTGGGGTTCTTTTGCTATTCTGTGAACCCAGCAGGTTTGCGGCTGTACTCTCAGACCTGCTTGCTTAATCCTCCCTCACTGTGCAGGGCGTCCAGGTGTCAGTTTAGTGGCAGTAAGCTGAACCTGTGCCCTGCAAGTGGGGGTTAGGATTGTGGATACTCTCCTTGTGTCTATATTTCTATCTCTGACCAAGGAGTTTATTCCCACACCCGTTGGTAACCGTTTGGGGTTTTTTCTGTTGCTCTTAGCAACATCATTTCAGGTGGTCAACATGTTAAAAAACTACACATCGCTTCATTGTCCGCTCTATTCCATCTGAGCATTCCTGACACTGGGGAGACACCCAATTCCTGAGCCTTTGGGCTTCTCCGTTCACTTTGTGTTTATTAGTTATTCCATCACCTCCTGTGTATGTTATGTTATACTGTCTGTGAGTTCGTTTGCTTCCCTCTCTGTTCATACACCGGTATACTCCTGTTAGCACTGGTGTGCGTAACAGTTACATACAACCTCCTTTTGTGCCACCCTCGGCACCCTGGGATTTGAATGTTGTGTTGGAATTTCTTCAGTCCTCCTGGTTTGAACCTCTGATGATGGTAGAAGACAAGTACCTCTCATGGAAGACGGTGATGTTACTGGCCCTGGCCTCTGCTAGGTGTGTCTCAGAATTGAGGGCCTTATCGTGTAAAAGTCCCTACTTGGTCTTTTACGAGGACAAAGCGGAGTTCAGGACTATGCAGTAGTTCCTGCCGAAGGTCGTCTCTGCATGTCACTTGAATCAACCTATTGTGGTTCCGTCAGGTTCTGGCACTTCTGCTCCTCCGAAGGCATTCCGTGCAAGCCTTGAAAATCTATGTCAAGAGGATGGCTCGGATCAGAAAAGCAGATTCCTTGTTTTTGCTCTATGATGCACAGAAAAAAGGGTGCCCTGCTTCTAAGCAATCCATTGCTCATTGGATTAGCCTGACTATCCAACAGGCATATGTGTCAGCAGCCTTGCTTGTTCCTCAGTCTCTGAAGGTTCACTCTACAAGATCGGTGGGGTCTTCCTGGGCGGCTGCCAGTGGAGTCTCGGCGTTGCAATTATGCCGAGCTGCTACCTGGTCAGGGAAGAACACCTTTGTGAAGTTCTACAAGATTGATACCCTGGCCAAAGAGGATACCCAGTTTGGGCAGGTGGTGCTGCAGATGTCTATGCACATTCCCAACCATTCTGAAAGCTTTGGGACATCTCCATTGTACTAAGTGATCCCCAGTATCCCTTATGGATGCTAGAGAAAATAGGATTTTAGTATCTACCACTAAATCCTTTACTCGTAGTCCATAAGGGATATTGGACACCCGCCTCAGCGCATTGACGTGCAGGTTTTTCTTTTTGAAAAGTTTACCTGTTCAGCTGTTGCTGTTTGTTACCAGCTGTTGCTGTTCGTTTTATGTTATTGGTGTTCTGGTGTATGAATCTCACCACTGTCGTTATGTTCCTTCTCTCAAGTATGTCCATTCTCCTTCGGGCACAGTTTTACCTATACTGGCTGTAGGAGGGGTCATAGAGGGGAGGAGCCAGCACACCCAGTTAAAGAAATTTAAAGTGCACAGGCTTCTTTTGACCCCCATCTATACCCCCATCATACTAAGTGATCCCCAGTATCCCGTATGGACTACGAGAAAATAATTTTCCGGTAGGTGCTAAAATCCTATTTTTTCTCAGAAGATAAGTAGACAAATTACTCTTAGGTATTTGACCCTTCAATAGTTTTCTTCAATGCTTTCAGATTGGACTACCATACAAACTGATTAAAGGTTAATGATGTAACTACCCATAGAGACATTTTTCACAAATATAATTTCATTTTTGGCCTCACAACTGTACATTATGATATCAAACTATAAATATATATATTTTCACCCACTCTACACACACAATTAGCAGCCTTACACATAAAGCCCACAGTAGTGCTCCTTACACATAATGTCCCCTGTATAGTGTCAGATACACATAATGTCCCCAGTATAGTGTCAGATACGCATAATGTTCTAGTATAGTGCCAGATACACATAATGTCCCCAGTAAAGTGCCAGATACACATATTGACCCCAGCAGAGTGCCAGATACATGTAATTACCCCAGCAGAGTGCCAGATACTAGTAATGACCCCATTAGAGTGCCAGCTACACATATGCCCCCTGTAGTGCAGTGCCAGATACACATATGCCCACAATAGTGCCAGATACACATATGTCCCCACAGTGCCAGATATACATATGCCCACAGTGCCAGTTACACATATGACCCCAGCAGTGCCAGATACACATATGCCCCCAGCAGTGTCAGATGCACATATGTCCCTAGCAGTGCCAGATATACTTATGCCCCCAGCAGTGTCAGATACACATATGTCCCCACAGTGCCAGATACACATATGCCCCCAGTAGTGCAGTGCCAGATACACATATGTCCCCACAGTGCCAGATACACATATACACCCATTAGTGCAGTGCCAGGTACACATATGCCCCCACAGTGCCAGATACACATATGGCGCCACAGTGCTAGATACACATATGCCCCAAGCAGTGCCAGACACACATATGTCCCTAGCAGTGCCAGATATACATATGCCCCCAAAGTGCCAGATATACATATGTCTCCACAGTGCCAGATACACATATGCCCCCAAAGTGCCAGATATACATATGTCTCCACAGTGCCAGATATACATATGCCCCCTGCAATGCCAGATATACATATGCCCCCACTGTGCCTGATATACATATGGATCAATGGTGTGAGATACACATATGCCCCACAGTGCCAGATACACATATGCTCTGTCAGTGCCAGATATACATATGAAAATACAGTGCCATGGATTGTTCGCTATCTTGCTTTGGGCCCCATGAGGTCTAAATCCTCCTCTGCATCCACACCAGTGTAAAGCAGTCTTTGTACATTTCTCAGTAATCCATCTTGGAGTGGTGCTGGTCCTTTCAATATTTTGCAATGGGCATTCTTAATTTGTAGTTACCGCTGAAATAAACCTAACGTCCTTCATGATTGTAGTCATTTTAATCTATGAAAAAATTTCCATCATTTACATTTTTATTATATACACTTATACAGTATAATCACATAATTTCTAAACCCTGGTCTAAGCACTTGTATTTCCTGGGAGGAATTAGCCAGTGATACTGTTGTAATCTAAACTTCTATTGATAAAAAACATACTCAAGTCCATGTACAGTATATTGTGTGGTAGTGTTTTCATGGAAAGGTATCTAACACCCTTGCACCAGTGTCACACTTCAGTGTAAATATGAATTGTGTTGTATTTATTTATTATTACCTGACATGGAGATTGAACTATGTTCTTGGCAGAGATGAAGCTTTGTGTGCCAGGCCATCAGAGACACTTCACTTAGGCTTCCTGTTTACTCCCGGGTCTGAGTAACATATCCTCGGCTTCCTGCAGGTTTTTCCCGCATCTCAGTAACCCATTTTGTGCCAGGGGCTGCAGGGTAAAGCATATTGCATCTGCCTTGCCCTTCAATAAGAGTACTCATCTGTATTCCATTGGTTATATACTAGAAAGTAGAATACAATGGAAATGCAATCTCTCCTTTATACAGGAACTGAGTCATTTACACCAAATCACTTACACTCCTGCTGTGTCACACAGCCCCCTGGGCAGGATGCCATCCACCATGTTATGTAGAAGTCATGCACTCTAGAAAAATCATTAATTGATTCCAGCAACTTGCAATTTCCATGTGTACATGGCATGCATGTCTATTTATGTATACAGTATATATGTCTTATTGTTTTATCTATACTACCAACTGTGTTAAAGGGGAAGTATACCCCAGGTTTGACACTCCATAGTATGTATGTGAATCTTCAGTAGAACATATAGGCATATGTCATTCTGCTCAGGAAACTTCTGTTTTATATAGGGTTAATAATAAAATGCATTTATATTGGCTGGTGCAGAGTGAGTCTTCCACCTGTCGGTGTGGTGTAGCTATGCCCTGCATGTTTTCTCACTGCAGATTCATCGCATAGACAATTGCACGATTGCTTGGTAGATCATGTTCTGCACATATCAGCCCTTACAACCGAGGCATCACGAAGGTTGGTAGGGGTATTGCCACACAGGACATTTACAGTACAGATGTGTTCACTGAAATGTGGCCTAATGCAGACCAGTACATTTGCAGATATACTCACACAAGAATGCTAGTTATACGGTATAAAATTTATAGCATGGTGAGGATGATTGGCAACATGACCTCATTGATTCCCATTGGATGATTGCCGAAGCACTGGCACACCTGATGACACTGCAATCAATGGGGCGGATTCAGTTATCCCAAGATTTACCTGCAGCTAATTGCCGTGTGCTGAGCAATGCACTCAGGTGCCACATCCCTGCGCGGTAAGCCCAAGGGCATGCTGATATTTGTAATACTTCTATTTGATCAGAGCCACTAGGACATCAGTTAGATATCACACTATAAATTGCTTTCCTCTTTCCCTTATTCAGTTGCAGCTGGTTTCATAGTTAACCCTTTACTGCTGAGACTTTCCTCTCCCTCCTGTGCTGAGCCTATTTTTGCACTGGTCCTATCCAATATCAATATCACTGATTTGTTTTGTGCAGCACCCACAAATATTATACGTTTTTATCAGAAGACTTTGAATTTTAAGTTGTTTATACCCTCTTTGAATTAAAACATTTCAGCTTTGCAAGTGCCAGGATGAAGGTGACGTTGAACGGTTCAGCCCACACCTATCCTCTTCGCTGTATAAAAACTTTTTCTGTTGTGCACTAGTACACTATTGTGTGTTTTGCCACGTGCAGTAGTGCATTGTTGTGCCACCTGCTGCCCAGATCTCTACCAGACACTACTTGATCAGTAAAGGGGGTAAGGATTATTTTCTCTTTTGATTCCTCCGAATCACAACAGATGATGAGTGGAACTCCACAGTGTTACTGAATATGCTGAGGACAAGCCCCACTTGTCATGCATGGCGAAGTGGTTAATACTGTGGGGGAGATGTATCAAAGCTTGAAGAAATATAAAGTACCAATCAGCTCCTAACTAAACAACAGTTAGAATCTGATTGGTTTGTTCTTTATCGCTATCCATTTTATTTATCTCCAAGCTTTGATACATCTCCCCCTGTATGCTTTAAAAAACGATAGAACTTGTAGAATATATATATATATATATATTTCTCCTGTCATCACTGATCACTCAGGAAATGCCTCCCTCCCGGACAAATCTCCCTCAGTCCCCTCCCCTGAGTTGCCTAACAAACTTGCCTGAACTGAAGGCAGCTCAGAGTCAGACCCCGCGATGTGATAAGCTCCGCCCAGAATGGCGATAATCCCTGCCTCCTGGGTAGCCTGCAGCTGTGCTTTTGCCTGAAGCTCCGCCCCCATGCTATCTAAAAGCTCTGCCCCCGGCTGCTCAACTCCTTCCACATTGAGGCTGGATCCACCCCTCCCTTACCCTGGGAAGCCCGAAGCCCCACCCATAGGCCTGATTAGCTCCGCCCCCTGGAAGTTAGCAATTTGTCCCCTCCAGTCATCAGAAGTGCTGCCAGTTTAGCTGCTGTCAGTACTGGTCCTTCTCCTTCTCTATTGCTGAAAACAGTGGTGTGAACTTGGTGAAGTATTTTGAAGCTGTTGTTTGTCACTGGCTGCAGAGAGAGGTACCTAATTGCAATATTTAGTAGTGGGCACTATAGAGGCACGGTTAGAGGCAGAGGCATATCAAGGGCAGGGCAAGCAGGGCCCGTGACAGACTGGGAAGAGGGAGGGTGGCAATGCCGACCAGAGCAGTGTATATATGACGGAGTGGGATTCTGCAGGGTGTTTGTTTACATAATGTACTACAGTATGTACTCCGCCACCCAGTGCTCACGAGCATCCGAGGTTGCGTATGGATAGACGCCACTGGACCAATGGGAGTAGGGACTTCCAGAAGGAGGCAGGATGTAGCCACCTCTCGGCCAATAGAAGCCAGGTGGGGCAGAATTCAAGTAGCAGAACTTCAGAGACAGTGTATTGGGTGGGTACTCAGATGCCAGGGAAGTTGCATACTAGTGTCTGCATAGTGGACGTGGGCTGGTGCCAGAGTGGGGCTTAATGGGTAGTGGTGTGACATACGCGCCAAAACTTGCGCAGTATAGGGGTGTGGGATGGTAGCGCAGTAATTGTGCCGGAACGTAGCGCAGTAATGTGGTGTGTGAAGGTAGTGCGGTACGGTGGTGTGGGAAGGTAGCGCAGTAATGTGGTGTGCGAAGGTAGCGCAGTAATTGTGCAGTAACATAGCGCAGTAATGTAGTGTGGGAAGGTAGTGCAGTATGGTGGTGTGGGAAGGTAGTGCAGTAATGTGGTGTGGGAAAGTAGTGCAGTAATTGTGCAGTAACGTAGCACAGTAATGTGGTGTGGGAAGGTAGAGCAGTAAGGTGGCGTGGGAAGGTAGCGCAATAATGTGCGGGAAGTTAGCGCAGTAATGTGGTGCGGGAAGATTGCGCAGTAATGTGTGGTAAGGTAGCGCAGTATGGTAGTGTTGGAAGGTGCGCGGTAATGTGGTGTTGGAATGAAGCGCAGTAATGTGGTGTGGCAAGGTAATGCAGTAATGTGGTGTGGGAAGGTAGAGCAGTTCGGTGGCGTAGGAAGGTAGCGCAGTAATGTGGTGAGGGAAGGTAGTGCAGTAATGGTGAGAAGGTAGCGCAGTAATATGGTGTCAGAAGGTAGAGCAGTACGGTGGTGTGGGAAGGTAGTGCAGTCATGTGGTGTGGGAATGTAGCACAGTAATGAGGTGTGGGAAGGTAGAGTAGTACGGTGGTGTAGGAAGATAGCGCAGTATGGTGGTGTGGTAAGGTTGCGCAGTAATGTGGTGTGGGAAGGTAGCGCAGTATGGTGGTATGAGAAGGTAGCGCAGTAATGTGGAGTGGGAAGATTGCTCAGTACGGTAGTGTGGGAAGGTAGCGCAGTATGGTAGTGTGGGAAGGTAGCGCAGTGCGGTGGTGTGGGAAGATTGCGCAGTACAGTAGTTTGGGAAGGTAGCGCAGTGCATTGGTGTGTGAAGGTATCGCAGTAATGTGGTGTGTGAGAAGGTAGAGCAGTAATGTGGTGTGGGAGGATTGCGCAGTATTGTGATTTGGGAAGGTAGCGCAGTAGTATGGTGCGGGAAGGTAGCGCAGTAATGTGGTGCGGGAAGTTAGCGCAGTAATGTTGTGTGGGAAGGTAAAGCAGTACGGTGGTAAGGGAAGGTAGTGCAGTAATGGTGGGAAGGTAGCGCAGTAATGTGGTGTCAGAAGGTAGAGCAGTACGGTGGTGTGGGAAGGTAGCACAGTCATGGTGTGGTAAGGTAGCGCAGTAATGTGGTGTGGGAAGGTAGAGTAGTATGGTGGTGTAGGAAGATAGCGCAGCATGGTGGTGTAGGAAGGTTGCGCAGCAATCTGGTGTGGGGAGGTAGCGCAATACGGTGGTGTGGGAAGATAGCGCAGTATGGTGTTGTGGGAAAGTAGTGCAGTGTGGGAAGGTAGCGCATTAATGTGATGTGGGAAGGTAGCGCAGTACAATGGTGTGGGAAGGTAACACAGTAATGCGTGGGGAGGTAAGTGTAGTATGGGAATGTAGTCCTGAGAGGTAGTGCAGTGGAATAGTGTGGAGATGTAGTGTGGGGAGGTAGCATAGTGATATACTGCAGGGGTGTAGTGCAGTGGTGTAGTGTGAATAAATATCATAGTGGGGATGTAGTCATGTGACTGGCGGTCGGGAGATCGGCGGTCACTAAACCGATGCCGGAATCCCGAACGCTGGACAGCCCGACAGCCGGCATGCCAACTAACAGAGACTATTCCCACTCGTGGGTGTCCACGTCACCCATAGAGTGGGAATAGAACCTGGGGCGAGAGCAGTGAGCAGACTGTCTGACAAAGGGGCTCCGCCTTGAAACGCGTTACAGTTGCTGCCGCACACAGCAGATCGGATAACAGGAGGAAAAGGAGCTTATATCATCTGGGGTTTGCCGTTTCCACCAGAAGACCGTGGGGTAAATTTACTAAGATGGGAGTTCTATTTAAGATGGGATGTTGCCCATACCAACCAATCACATTCTACTTCTCATTTATCTAGCACCTTCTAGAAGATAATACCTGGAATCTGATTGGTTGCTATGGGCAACATCCCATCTTAAATAGAACCCCCATCTTAGTAAATTTACCCCCTAGTTTGATGTGGAAAGACGATCTGTTAAAAGAAACTGCTATATGAACGAGGGATAGAAAGCTCATGTAAGTGCTTTTTCTCAAGTGTATCTACCATCGTATACGTGTCTATGCTACCCTGTGTTTGGGTCCAGCCCTAAAGAAACCTTTCAGAGTTTGCGGGTGAGAACTCGAATGTAAGTTCGTTTCCATTGGTTACGGTGTGTTAGAAGACGACTGCTTTTCCAGAGAAAGTTTTTTCCTAAGGAAAGACTGTTTAATTCAGCATACAGCGCCATGCACACTCAATACAATTTTTTCAGACTAAATACACACAGTGATATATTGACTTATGTGCTATTTTGACTATGTGATTTTGACTATCCGATATTAACTATGGGGGTCATTCTGAGTTGATCGCTCGCTAGCTAATTTTAGCAGCCGTGCAAACGCTATGCCGCCACCCACTGAGAGTGTATTTTAGCTTAGCAGAAGTGCGAACGGTTGTATCGCAGAGCGGCTACAATTTTTTTTTGTGTAGTTTCAGAGTAACTCAAAACCTACTCAGCGCTTGCGATCACTTCAGCCTATTCAGTTCCGGATTTGACGTCACAAACCCACCCAGCGTTCGCCCAGCCACGCCTGCATTTTTCCTGGCAAGCCTGCGTTTTTCCGCACACTCCCTGAAAACGGTCAGTTGCCACCCAGAAACGCCCACTTCATGTCAATCACTCTGCGGCAAGCAGTGCGACTGAAATGCATCGCTAGACCCTGTGCAAAACTGCATCGTTCGTTGTGCCCATACATCGCGCGTGCACATTGCACTGCATACGCATGCGCAGAACTGCCGATTTTTAGCCTGATCACTGCGCTGCAAACAAATTCAGCTAGCTATCAACTCGGAATGACCCCCAATGTGTGCTTGCGATTTTGTGTATGTTCGATTTTGGCTATGGCCGATTTTGACTATACTTTGTACTAGATAGCCAAAATTGACTTGCCTGCACAATCTATTTTTTCTTACGATACCGCGCATCAGTATTGCAAGCTGTGTTCACATGGGCCCTCATTCCGAGTTGTTCACTCGCTAGCTGCTTTTAGCAGCATTGCAAACGCTAGGCCGCCGGCCTCTGGGAGTGTATTTTAGCTTAGCAGAATAGCGAACGAAAGATTAGCAGAATTGCTACTAAATATTTTCTTGCAGTTTCTGAGTAGCTCCAGACCTACTCCTAGATTGCGATCACCTCAGTCCATTTAGTTCCTGGTTTGATGTCACAAACACGCCCTGCGTTCGGCCAGCCACTCCCCCGTTTCTCCAGACACTCCCGCGTTTTTCCCTGACACGCCTGCGTTTTTTAGCACATTCCCAGAAACGCCCCTTTCCTGTCAATCATTCACCGATCAGCAGAGCGACTGAAAAGCGCCGCAGGATCCACAGCAAAACTGCTAAGTTTTTAGTTAAATAACTAAGCGCATGCGCGCTGCGTACCATGCGCATGCGCATTTTGCAACAAATCGCAGCATAGCGAAAATCGGCAACGAACGAACAACTCGGAATGACCACCATGGTGCGATATGTGCTAACTTTTCTTGCTATTTTGACTACATAGTTAAAATCGCAAGGATATATCACACCGTGTGTATTCACCTTAAGTGGTTACCTTTATTGTAGAGCACTGTATTGCTCCGGATCACAGGACAATTTTATCATATAGCTTTCTAGATTTTTACACAAACATAAAATATTTTTATAAGTAAAAGGCAATGGCATTTTTCCTATACAAGACAGGGGGAAAAAACGTAGCCATCTCTCTGCACGAGCAACTCCAAACATCAGTTTAGGGTGAAAAAATCTGGCAAGAACATAGAACTGAAGGATGTCATCTAGCAGAGCAAGAGACCCCATCTGAAAGGCATTCACGAAATGTCTTCCTGTCATCTGCTTGTCGCATTGGGAAGAGGGATAGCTAGAGATTTAGAGAGATGGCGTAAATATACAGCCGATTCGGCATTACTATGCTGGTTATTGTTTGATAAGTGTTTGAGATGTCCGCTCATATTATGTCTCCACCTCTCCGGACAGAGAATTAAATGAATCTTTTTTATTTGAAGAGAGTAGGACGGGTGAGGCTTTAGGGATAATGAAGTTTTGTGATGGATGAGTTTTTGAAGAGCGGGAGAAAAGAAGAAATGGTGGGCACATTTATGAGAAGACACTGTGGCGATGATGGATTTTTTTTTTGTCTTTTCTATAGCTTTCCATTCATAACTCACTCCTTGAGCGGTCAATGCCAAATATCCAAGAAACTCTGCACTTTCTTCATATAAAGCATGCATACGTAAATATTAGAAGATTAACTGTCCATATAAAATATATACAACAAAACAAGCTCAATTTAGAAAAAGAAGAATCCAATATAATGTTTCACATTTAGGAAACCTTTTTGTATTAGTGTACTTGAAAATATATTATTGTTATTATTGTGGTCAGTGACAATCTATTTTAGATTAATTGTCAATATTAGACTTTTTATGCAACATCATTAACAGATTTCCACACAAACCCTATAGTACAGACCCCAGCGGAAAGGATCAAAATTTATATCACTTGTAAAGGACAGTAGCCTTGAACTGGAGAATCTTCATGGAGAGTCGCCCCATAAATATATCACAGTGTGATTAAGTGTTCCATGTGGGACACACACAGACCTTTCCTCCTCACTCTAAGCTGTTAGTTTTAAAGATTGTCCTTTCATGAAGTGTGACTAGTTTAACTCTCATAGTATGTAGTGAAACAAGCACTATTCCATCTGATGCACGCTGAATTTTTATTGTATTATTTCTGACTTTTTAATTGATGTAATTGTAATTGAATTTATTCTGGATTTTTTTTAAATAGATCTGCACATTGGCCCTCATTCCGAGTTGTTCGCTCGCTAGCTGCTTTTAGCAGCATTGCACACGCTTGGCCGCCGCCCTCTGGGAGTGTATCTTAGCATAGCAGAATAGCGAACGAAAGATTAGCAGAACTGCTACTAAATAATTTGCTGCAGTTTCTGAGTAGCTCCAGACCTACTCACAGATTGCGATCAGCTCAGTCCGTTTAGTTCCTGGTTTGACGTCACAAACACGCCCTGCGTTCGGCCAGCCACTCCCCCGTTTCTCCAGACACTCCTGCGTTTTTAGCACACTCCCGGAAAATGCTCAGTTACCACCCAGAAACGCCCTTTTCCTGTCAATCATTCACCTATCAGCAGTGCGACTGAAAAGCGCCGCAGGATCCACAGCAAAACTGCTAAGTTTTTAGTTAAATAACTAAGCGCATGCGCTCTGCGTGCCTTGCGCATGCGCATTTTGCAACAAATCGCAGCATAGCGAAAATCGGCAACGAGCGAACAACTCGGAATGACCCCCATTGTTCTAAACAAAATGCTACTAAACCTAAAGTTTATCCAATAGCAAAAGGGGAGAATTAAATTGAGGGCGAACGAATTCGCCTGGCTGAATATGCGCGTCACTGCAGCGCTTTACGGCAGCCTGATTTCACGCAAAAGTGTTCGCTACCCCATAGAGTGAATTGGGGTGACAACCGACTTTGTGAAGGGTGCGAGTTGGGCTGTCATTGCCGGCGTTTAAACACCGTGGCAACAGCAATTCCCCCCATAATGTGACAATTAGAAATAAATATATGATATGGCTTTAAATTTAGCGCTCTGTTGGGAACTGAATATTCCCCCGCAATCTCTCATACTTGGATTAGAGCCACGAAGTGTGGAGTGCATAGGAAAAATGCTTCCACAATTACAGACTTTACCCAAATAAATTCCACGTAAATGACATGTATATTTGTGAGTGTTACTCAAAGCTCTGTGTCATGTACAGCAACTTTCATTTCAGAATTATACATAGTTTAAAATTGCAAGTTACATCCTAAATATGTCCCACACAGCCAGTCAGAGAGTGTACAGTTTGCCACATTAAACTCTGCTATGTCTCCTGGAAAATGGAAACATTCAGTACATCTTTTGTTTCCTTTGTAATGAGAGAAAATTATGATGCTCAGACGCATGTGCTAAAGTATATATTTTGTCCTCAATATACAATTATATTATTCTATTATGTGTTCTTTACAGTATCTGTGCTCTATAAATATACTTGAAATTTGTCATTCATGAAACCTAAAATCATAATAAAGCAGATGTTTCGACCTGGCTTAAGGATTGGGACAATTTATGAAAAGCTTAATACAGAAAATGCCGTAAATATCCTCCAATGAGTCAGCGATACTGGATAATAATTTCATAGCTGGCAAGTGACTGAAACCCCTTGATATCAGTTTTGGAGGAAATGACCATGCGTAATGAAACGCGTCAGTATTGTCATTTAAAGACACGGGCAGTACGGATGGTGTAATGGTTAGCATTACTGCCTCACAGCACTGAGGTCATGGGTTCGATTCCCACCATGGCCCTAACTGTGTGGAGTTTGTATATTCTCCCCGTACTTGCGTGGGTTTATTCCGGGTACTCAAGTTTTCTCCCACAATCCCAAAAATATACTGGCAGCTTAATTAGCTACCAACAAAATTAACCCTAGATTGAATGTGTCTGTGTGTATGTACATGTGGTAGGGAATATAGATTGTAAGCTCCACTGGAGCAGGGACTGATGTGAATGGGCAAATATTCTCTGTAAAGCGCTGCGGAATATGTGTGCGCTATATAAATAACTGGTAATAATAATAATAATAATAATAAAGAGATTGTTACTGAAATCAGAGATATCGCTAATGTGATGCTAAGGTCTACTGTGATATGATGCTAATATTACAAACCAAATTGAATTTGCTATAAGCTCTGATCCATTTCACATGTTCACCAAAAAAAAGCACATTTAGGGGGAATTCAATTAGCCATGGGTTTTACCCCACAGCTGATCGATCACACTATGCAGGGAAGAACTATTCAATTAATTAATCCACTGTGGGGAGAGCCAGGGCTCTCAAGTTCTGGTGGCTTACATTCCCCGGCAGTGGACGCTGACTCCTGTCTTCTGTGGGGGAGAAAGGGAGCGTTCTCTGGTGTGAAGCTTTGGGGGCATGACTGACCCTGTTGCCCAGTGCTCCAGCAGCCTCCATCCTCTCCCTGGTCTCCCGGCTTCTAGGTGATGCAATCCGAGGGGGTGACACCAGAATTGCAGAGCAGCTCTCAGATTATGTCACTCAGCGCAGCCCCAATGACACCACTGTCTGTCAGCTCTGAGTGTAGGCGAAAAAACAAGTTTATGGTGATTCTGTTTTCCTAAATGGGCATGCAATTTTAGAGGGAGATTTATCAAAGCTTGGAGAGAGACCCATTGGAGAGAGATAACATACCAACCATTCAGCTTCTGTCATTTTACAGGCTGTGCTAGAAAAAGGACAGAAGCTTTCACAGATTTGATAAATCTCCCCGTTAAACTGTTAGAATGGTGCCAATCAGAAAGGGGATACTGCTAGGTGGACCCTGACAGCCGACATGCTAATAAAGCGATGTGGAGCATATGTTTGAAGTTGTAAAGATGATACTGTCCAACTGCTTGACATCGCATAATTACCATGTTGGCATGCCAGGGTATGACCTAAAGCTGGGTACACACTGCACGTTCTGTGGTACGACAACGTGATATACTGTTACATGCTTCTTGTAACAACACAGCAACATCCGTGGAATTATCCCAATGCACGTGCAGAACATCCAATGGAGCGATGCAATGAACGAAGGGTGAAAACGATGGATTGGGTGTGCACTCTACGATGGTAGTGCAGATTGGTTACAAATAACAAGATTGCACTATATATTGTATAGTGTGTACCCAGTTTAACAGTGTCACCATTCTGGCTGTCAACATTTTGAACTACATAACTCCTAAACCAATGACAATGGGACTGATCTAGAGGTGGACGCTATATTTATGCAAATGGACATTTTTTTTTTATAACTGGGCATGTGCTGGAACCACAGTGAACATGCCCAGTGATGGTGCTGCGGCTCTGGTTACAGTGCCCTGGACACCACAGCCTGATTGACAGGTTGTGTCTGTTTGGGGGTGGGGGCTGCCACTGGGGAGCGTTTGACAACACGGGAGCATCAGCCCCAATTTGTAGGCGGGCTGAGGCCAGTGTCTGCATTTTCTGACGCAGAGTTACTGGCCTCTGCAGAGATCTGTCGGCCATTCTCAGTAACCTTAGGGTTACTCAGATGGCCAATGCCTGCCCAATATAGATCTAATGCTCCGTCTTTGGACGCAGCAGCGGATCATGGAAGCCAGTAGTAGGCATTTTTTACTTAAGATGTCTCCTGCAACATTTGCATAATATTGCACAGTGCAGCAGCTGTATGATTACCGTCCACCTCGGAATCTGGAACATTATTTTGGGAACATTACAGATGTGTAAGTAGGGGAGGGGGCAGGGTCAATATCACATGATTCTATGACATGGGGAGGGGGGTGGGGATCTAATGATGAAAAATATCCAGCCCTGTCCTATTCAACAGCATACCTCCCAACATGACCCTCTCCAGGAGGGACAGAATGCTCTGCTCCTGGACTTTTCTCTTAATTTTTGATTGACATCACCTGTGCTGAAACACCTTTCTTATTCATTAACCTGTTCAAACAGGTGCCGGCAAACACTATATTAAGAGAATAGTCCAGAAGCAGGGCATTGTGTCCCTCTTGGAGAGGGTCATGTTGGGAGGTATGCAACAGCCTGCTGTGCTACATCAGAGGTGTGTGTGTTTTGTGTGTGTGATAGAGGTGGAGATGTACTAAGCAGTGATAAAAGTAGAGAATTGAGCCAGTGGAGAAGTTGCCCATGGCAACCAATCAGCATTGACGTAACATTTATAATTTGCATACTATAAAAGTATACAGAGCAGCTGATTGGTTGCCATGGGCAGCTTCTCCACTGGCTCACTTCTCCACTTTTATTAGTGCTTAGTACATGTCCCCCATAGTATATATTTTTTATATTTCTTTGCGTTATACATTTATATGTGTAATATGTAAAATACTGTACGTGTGTGTGTTGGTGGATAGATAGATAGATAGATAGATAGATAGATAGATAGATAGATAGATAGATAGATAGATGATATACAACCCCCCACCCCACCCCTCCGTCTCCCTTTTCAAATCCTGCATTTGCCCTTGTACTTTATATAATAATGCGTTGTAGTCTGTCCTGAGAATGACAGCAGACGGGACTCCTACTGCCCGGCCGGACATAGGAGACAGAGCATAACTGATTACACAGGGTAACATTTAAATTATAATAATCATATCATATCTATATATCTATTAATTTTTGTTAAAAAAAGTGCTCCAAAAAGCAATCTACTTTTCTTGTTGTTTCTTTTCAACAAATACATTGCTTTAATACACAGGGTAAGTAACAGCAGTCCGAGGCAGGGGACCAGACATGTAACAGGTCTTAACTTACTAATGTATTTATGACTTACTGTATTTACCCTCCCATGATCCGTTTCAGATTCCCAACCTGTAACCGTGCCTTCAAAAGTGACCATTTCAACCAAGTCTACCACCCCTCCTCCAGCCTCTGCACCCCACTGTTCTGCTACTCTGTCCCTCTTTGTGTTTGGCTATTTCTCTTTATAATAAAAGATCTCACGAGAAGGGCGTTCTCTCCTTTTATTTTCTTATGTAATTGTATATTTATCTATGAACCTGTTACCTATGTCATCTTGTTGTATGTTGTATTCCTGTGTTTGGTGCTACAGTGTCTTTGTGGTTGCATTTAAATAAAATATACTACTTTTAATATTTTAGCACTTGCCCTACTGCAATCAGTGTGTTTTGAAGACACCAATAATGAAATATACAACGTTTTTAATGACATATTTGGCTTCTTTATTGTGGATATATTTTACAGAAAGATGAATCCATGAGGACAATAAATTAGAATTGGAATTGTCTACAGTGAGAACAGGTGTTCCATAAAAATAAACTATTTATAAAGCGAATAACACAGAGATTGAAAGTTGTGTCTGAATGATTGTACAGCCGGTTGGAGGACGCCATTGCTGGTATTACTGTAGTGTACATGGGATGTACTGCTCTGTATATGCTACAAATACAATGCTCTATCTGTTATACAGAAAGCTGCATTTTACAGGTCCAGTCAGTTACTCATATATACTTTTTCAAGTACAAAACAGTTGAAATGCATAATAACGGTTAGGAGGCAGTCATGGATTGCACTGCACATAGATGGCTCGATGTGTTCTACAGTAGTGAACGTACGCAAAATAAACTCAGCACCTCGAATTTGTGTCCATTTCAAACAACATTTAATTTGTATGATTTAAACTGCTCTGCAGAATATTCGGACTGCACACTGCAGTCTACGATTGGAAAAAAAAGAGAAATATGAAAAACGTTTACATTTGAATGTCTTATGACATCAATTAAACACTGATTACAAAAATGTTCAACAGCTGAAAGGATGGAGGATTAATAGGAAAAAGTCATTTCCTTCATTCAGTTGCAGTGTTAAGGGCCCTACTCACTGGCCGACCCGCCGCCGAGCTGCCCGACGGCGGATACGGCCGACGAGCGACCCGGCGGCGGGGGGGCAGTGACGGGGGGAGTGAAGTTTCTTCACTCCCCCCGTCACGCGGCTGCATTGAAGTGCAGGCAAATATGGACGAGATCGTCCATATTGGCCTGCATGCACAGCCGACGGGAGACCAGCGACGAACGAGCGCGGGGCCGCGCATCGTTCATCGCAGGAGTCTCCACACTGAAAGATATGAACGAGTTCTCGTTCATTTATGAACGAGATCGTTTCATATCTTTCAAAAAATCGGCCAGTGTGTAGGGCCCTTTAGCCTCACAAATGCAAAAAAAAAAAAAAAAAAAAAAGCAATGAGCCACTAGTGGCATATAGGTGAAATTCAGCTTTATCTCATATAATGCTCTAATATTGTATCGGGTGAGATGTCTCAAGCCTTGGACAGAGATAAAGTGAAGAGAGATAACGTATTGACTAATAAGCTTCAGTCACTATACAGTTGTGCTTGAAAAATGACAGGAGCTGATTGGTTGCTACTTTATGTTTCTCCGCTTTATCTCTCTCCAAGTCTTGATATATCTCACCCATAGTGAAGAAAAATGTAGCGATAGCTGGTAAAACATCGCAGAGATAAATCTTTGTAGCATCTGGAGTGCCCAGGTTGCCCACTGCTGATGTAAACACTGAGTGTAACTTCAATAATGCCTTTTTTGGAAATTGTTGAATTCAACAGCCGTCTACTGTATACAGACAGATATTAATCCAGATGCAATGAAATAATACCTTACAACTGGGGAGACCAGATTTATCTTAACCAACTGATCTGTTGAATTTTGATACTGAAAGCTCTTGAAAATTGGTGTTTTACTGATCTACTACAGAATCTGGATTTTATTCTCAAATGTTGCAAAATTCTAATACACTTTTCATATGATCCAGTGCAAAAAATCGGAATGTCTAACTAAAAGCGCAACTTGCGAGAATCTAGTAAGGAACTCTGAAAGAAGAGCCTATTTTTAAGGCTTCACTGAACGAGGAGTGTAACTCATGTTTGTAT